>NC_034195.2:4423630-4711130 GCF_002021735.2 Oncorhynchus kisutch
GGTGTGTGGTGTTTAAAAGCTCAATCCATGCTACAGTATTGCTGGTACATAACACTGGTCAACGCTATCCATCGACCATGGACACGTCACATGACGGTAGTTTGGTTGACATCAACATTTGCCAAGGCATGGAGATCTAAATGGCTCTGAGGCCGACCTGTTTGAATACGTCAAGGATGAGCTCGTGGAAGACCTCGGTGATGCCCATAGAGAGGGTCTGGCGGTCCATGCCCTTGCTGAACGTGCCAGTGCCCACCAGGGTGATTATCTCCCAGGCACTCAGGCACTGCTGCTTGGTGCAAAGCTCAAGCTTGTAGTCCTCGAAGCGCTCCTCCACCCAGCTGCCACCCATGGCCTCCGTCAGCTTGCGCAGGAAGTACTCGATCTGGGGGGGGGGGGGGGGGGGAGGCACAGGTGAGTACACAGACATACGTCAGCACGCACGGGCACGCTTATTGTGTTACGTAGGTGGGTGGACTTGCACGAATCCTTGGCTTATGCGAGCCGGTGCGGCTCATAGGACAGGAGCAGCGGCATGGATCCCAATAAATACTACTACTACCACCACCACCACTACTACTTCAGGTCCTCTCCAAATACTACCGCTGCACCATCGAGAGCGTCCCGAACGGTTGCATTACGGCCTGGGAATTGCTACGTTCCCGACCGCAAGGCCCTCCATTGGGTGGTGAAGACGGCCCAGTACATTAATAGGATGGCGCTCCCACCCATCCAGGACATCTTGAGGAAGCCCTGCAGCATCATCAAGGGACCAACACACCCCCGGCCACGAGCCATTTACTCCCTTACCGTCAGGCAGACGGTGTCGGAGGATGAGGACTGATACCAACAGACTCAGGGACAGTTTCTACCTACAAGCCATCAGACTGCTGAACACTTGAACTGGACTGACCACCTGCTCTGGTTCTCCACACCTTAGCACACAAGCGTGCACACATCACAACTGCTGCTACCATACTATTATTGGGATTTCTAAATAGTGCACAATTTTAAAACACTTCCTCCCCCAATTCCCCCTTCCCCAAAACACGTGCAAAGAAATTGTGCCTTCCTGTGTTATACTTATGCTAAAATGTTTACTCTAGTCAGCCATTTACTTCATGTTCGTATTCTTATCTTTTATGATTTCTTATTGTTGTTGAATTGTCGAGAAGCCCCACGCTCTTCTAAATTTACATCAACAAATTAGCTCAGACAGTAAGAAGCTCTCTCATCCAATTATATGCAGATGATACAGTCTTATACTCAACTGGCCCCTCCCCAGATGTTGTGTTATTAAATGCTCTACAACAAAGCTTTCTTAGTGTCCAACAAGCTTTCTCTACCCTTAACCTTGTTCCGAACACCTCCAAAACAAAGGTCATGTGGTTTGGTAAGAAGAATGCCCCTCTCCCCAACGGTGTACTTACTACCTCTGAGGATTTAGAGCTTGAAGTAGTCACCTCATACAAGTACATGGGAGTATGGCTAGACGGTACACTGTCCTTCTCTCAGCACATATCAAAGCTGCAGGCTAAAGTTAAATATAGATTTGGTTTCCTCTATTGTAATCGGCCCTATTTCACCTCAGCTGCCAAACTAACTCAGATTCAGATGACCATCCTAACCATAGGAAATGTCTAGACCGGCAGGTAAGGGTGCTCTCGAGCGGCTAGATGTTCTTTCCCGTCGGCCATCAGATTCACCACCAATGCTCCTTATAGGACACATCACTGCACTCTATATTCATCTGTAAACTGGTCATCTCTGTATACCCGTCGCAAGACCCACTGGTTGTTGCTTAGTTATAAAACCCTCTTAGGCCTCACTCCCCCCTATCTGACATATCTACTGCAGCCCTCATCCTCCACATACAACACCCGTTCTGCCAGTCACATTTCGTTAAAGGTCCCCAAAGCACTCGCATCCCTGGATCGCTCCTCTTTTCAGTTCGCTGCAGCCAACATACAAACACCCGTTCTGCCAGTCACATTTCATTAAAGGTCCCCAAAGCACTCGCATCCCTGGGTCGCTCCTCTTTTCAGTTCGCTGCAGCCAACATACAACACCCGTTCTGCCAGTCACATTTCGTTAAAGGTCCCCAAAGCACTCGCATCCCTGGGTCGCTCCTCTTTTCAGTTCGCTGCAGCTAGCGACGAACGAGTGGCAACAAACACTCAAACTGGACAGTTTTATCTCAATCTCTTCATTCAAAGACTCAAATCACGTCTCTACCTTCTTGCCCTTTGTGCTGTTGTCTGTGCCCAATAGTGTTCGTACCATGTTGTGTTGCTACCATGCTGTTGTCATGTTGTGTTGCTACCATGCTGTTGTCATGTTGTATTGCTACCATGCTGTTGTCATGTTGTGTTGCTACCATGCTGTTGTCATGTTGTGTTGCTACCATGCTGTTGTCATGTTGTGTTGCAACCATGCTGTTGTCGCCATCCTATGTTGTCGTCTTAGGTCTGTCTTTATGTAGTGTAGTGTTATGGTGTCTCGCTTGTCGTGATGTGTGTATTGTCCTATATTAATTTATATATTTTTTTCTTATCCCAGCCCCCGCAGGAGGATGTTTGGTAGGCCGTCATTGTAAATAATAATTTGTTCTCAACTGACCGACGTAGTTAAATTAAATTATTATTTTTTTAAAACAGGAAGTTGCTAACTTCCTTTTCTGTGAGAGCGGATTGGGAGTGGCGAGGGTGTTTCTCCAAAACGGTAAGTAAAATGCAACCGTGGATCAGAACAATACTTCTTTACCCATAACCCACTCCCTTCTTCTGTAGTCCACTGTGACAGGAGGTAGAGGTTTCATTGATGTGCACTACAGAGCACGAAAATAATGTTGTATCATGAGTTTGACTAATTAGCTTTACAACTGATGACTGATGTAGCTGGTAATGATCAACCCAGATGTTGCACAAAGTGAGGTTTGTGTCGGGGCTAATTGTGCCCTGGTCATGTTCATTAGGACACGCACCGAAAATGTTTTAAAACATTTTGCAAAAGAAAACAGAAATGAGCGTTTATTGGACAGTGCCTGGCCGTTTCAGTCCTTTTTCTTCCATTGGGTGCCTAATGAACACGACCCCTGTCCAATCTTACCTCCTCAGTGACTATGGCCAGTGGGTATTTGTCTTCGGACAGGAAGTTGAAGATGCACCAGATCTTGAAGGCGTCTTCATCCGAGATGAGGAGGTGTGTCCTGTTGAGGTTCTTCCGAGCACACAGGGTCCAGCACATTCTGTTAAAGTCCTGCCGATTAAAGTTGTCCTGGACCTGAAATCAGGCAAAATTTCTCAGTTCACTTGGCTGGAGACAGACATTTTTCATATGAGGAAAAACACAAATTAGACAATAGGCTGGTCCTGTACTCAGGACATCTTCAATGTTCTCTTTATGCCACACTATCATTAATTTAAAAGTCCAAAAATGGATCTCGGGTTGCCCCTTTAACTCAAATTTGACAACAGAAAGGGAGGAAAACCCTTGAACAGTACAATCAGTGCTGTAGAGGGGAAATGTTTTCTTCCAGCAGTGAATGAACATACACTGGTGTTTCCATGGGAACTCTTGGCAAGCTTTCCGCAGAATCATGTAGATTAGGAGCACCCACAGTGGCACTGGACTAGAAGACTGTTCTAACACAGGATATCCTGACACCACATTCGCATTAACCTCAGCTCACTTAGCCGTTTATGCAGATGTAGGACTCATCTGCATAAACGGAGCAGTCATGCTAAAACACAACAGAGAGATGGGCCTGATATTGACGATCAGCCATCTAAAAATAGCAAGAGATAACCAGCAGATAGACAGAGATACTATCGAAATGCAAGCTGCATGTGTCTCATCATCATCATCATCAGGAGCCTGGACATCTTAAGGAGGGTTTAAAACATCCTCCTTAATGAATAGATGGACACATATCCACAACAATGACATACATTTCTATCATTGTTGAGTAATCTGTCCGATAGTTTCACAGTAACACCAGTGAGGTTAGCAGATAGAGGCGGAGGGGGAGCAGTAGAAAAGTTGTGAAAGTTGGATTGGTATGAACTAGCAGCTCTCACTCTTTGTCCTCACAATGTCATGTCATTGCTCGGCTCGTTCTCGCGCCGTACTAGCCGGTCCAGACTGAGGCAGTGGCTCCCTTTCCCTCTACCTCAATCCCTGCCATTCTCCCACTCTCTGCACATCAACAATGGGGGGCTTTGTCACGGCCCCTCCAGCACCCAGCGCTGCCTCTCCACTGCCGAGACACGTGTTCATTAGTATTCTCTGCAGTGGAACATCCTAAGTGGTTTACAAACAGTCTTATCACTGTCCTTGGGTCCTCCAGGAGGCTGAAACATCCTATCATTAAATTATCACACCACACAGAGATGCCCGTTTATATACTGAAGTCAAAAGGAAAAAAAAGAGAGAGGGAACAAATGTAATTGTGAAATTAAATGACAAAAAAAAGTACATTATCAAAAATATAATAGCGCCAATGGATTACTCGATCATGAAAGCTGGATCGAAATATGTTGAGGTCTAGGCAAAGGCTATGCCTATGACTGATAAAGGGACATAAGTTGAATCATCAGCAAACAAAGCAGAATGACACGGCGAAAAACGTCGTCAGCATACTATAAATACAGAATTATACAGAAGCAAGACATGAAATTAGGAAATAATTCTGCCACAGCAGCCTTAAAATGTTGAATAAAAGCCTTGAACTATTTTGGTGCTCTTGATGTTTGTGTAGCCTTGCTTTCCTTCATTCCCCTTCTGACATCAGAGCGCCCAATGAACAATGCATTCCAGGTTTCTACAGGGTTAGTCGACTAGAAGGAATGCTGTGCTCCACATAGTGAGCGACCGCAGAGGTCCACATGGGAGAATGGGGAATTCTGTGGAACAGTCAGCGCTGGACTTGATTGTCTCTCCGGCTGAGTCATGGTCATTGTCGGACAAGTGGAGTGAGTCAGTGAGGAAGAGAGTCACACACACACACACACACACAACCTTTAGGGTGGAGTATCCCTGGGGAGTGGGGGCAGTGCCCCCAACCTGTGTGGTAGGGTCATAGCCACTTGGGTGGGTGGGTGGGGGGCTCTTGACATTTGTCTATGTCATACATTGGTTCCTGAAACCTTGTCTAAGTACTTGAGCAATGACAACTTGAGGAAGTGACAGAAGAGAATATAGCGCTACATCGGATACGCCGTGGATACGATGCTCATTGTATGTGGCAAGGCTTGCAGATGATAATGGATTACATAGGTGTTCCTTTTGTCCAGGTGGGAAAGGGCAAAATTGAGTGTGATTGAGATTGTGTCATTACGCAAATTGGAGTGGGTCTAGGGTTTCCGGCATGATCGCGTTGATGTGAGCCATGACCAGCTTTTCAAAGCACTTCATGGCTACCGACGTGAGCGCTACGGGGCAGAAATCTTTTAGGCAGGTAACTATGGTGGTCTGTTTGAAACATGTTGGTATCACAGACTCGGTCAGGGGGAGGTTGAAAATGTCAGTTGTTCCGCGTATGTTTTGAGTACACGTCCTGGTAATCCTTCTGGCCCCACGACTTTGTGAATGTTAACCTGTTTAAAAGTCTTGCTCACATCCACTACGGAGAACATGATCACACAGTCATCTGGAACAGGTGGTGCTCTCATGCATGCTTCAATGTTGCTTGCCTCGAAGCGAGCATAAAAGGAATTTAGCTCGTCTGGTAGGCTCGAGAGGCAGGGCTTCCCTTCGTAGTCCGTAATATTTTTCAAGCCCTGCCACATCCAACGAGCATCAAAGCCAGAGTAGTAGGATTCAATCTTAATCTTAGTCCTGTATCGACGCTTTGCCTGTTTGATGGTTCGTCTGAGGACTTATTATAAGCGTCCAGATTAGTGGTGGCTGAATCATGTTATGGGAATGCTTGTAATCGTTAAGGACTAGGGTGTTTTTCCAGGATAAAACTGCTTTCCACCAGATACCGGGAGATGAATTCAACTTTCAGCAGAACAATAATCTAAAACCCAAGGACAAATCTACACTGGAGTTGCTTACTAAGAAGCCAATGAATGTTCCTGAGTGGCAGAGATAGATTTTGAAGCAGATTTAATTCAAAACTATGTCAAGACTTGAAAATGGATGTCTAACAATGATCAACAACGAATTTGACAGAGCTTGAAGAATTCTGAAAATAATAAATGGGCCAGGTGTGGAAAGCTGTTACAACGTTTCCCAGAGAGACTTATTTGTAATCGCTGCCAAAGGTGATTCTAACATGTCTCATGGGGTTGAATACATATCTAATCAAGAGGTTACTCAGGCCAAAATCTAGTTTAGCTTTAAAAAACAAATACAAAAACAGATTTGAACACAAATAAACACAAAATGTAAAAGGTGTTGGTTCCATGTTTCATGAGCTAAAATAAAATATCACAGAAAATTCCCATCAGCACAAAAAGCTTCTTTTGCTCAAATTTTCTGCACAAATATGTTTACATCCCTGTTAATGAGCATTTCTCCTTTGCCAGTGAAGCTGATTAAACAGCATGAGCATTACACAGATGCACCTTGTTCTGGGGACAATAAGAGGCCACTAAAATATGTGTTGTGTCACAACACAATGCCAAAGATGTCTCAAGTTTTGAGGGAGAGTGCAATTGGCATGCTGACTGCCAGCCCCTCCACATCCAGCTGATTCACCTGCGGGATCGTCCGCGGTGGTGCTGAGGAGTATTTCCGTCTATAATAAAGCCATGTGGGGAAAAACTAATTCTGAATGGCTGGGACTGGCTCTCCAGTTGGTAGACCTGGCTCCCAAGTGGGTGGACCTGGCTCCCAAGTGGGTGGGCCTATGCCCTCCCAGACCCACCCATGGCTGTCCCCTTGACCAGTCATGTGAAATCCATAGATTAGGGCCTTATTAATGTATTTCAATTCACTGAATTCCTTATATGAACTCTAACTCTTAGAAATTGTTGCATGTTGCATTTATATTTGTTCTGTATATTTGAATGTAATATCTTGTTGTTCTTGTTTAAAACTGTTCTTTACTTTGTCATGTATTTGTATGTTTTATGTAGACCCCAGGAAGAGTAGCTGCTGCATGTGCAATTGGTGATGAGCATCCTAATAAAACTACTATATGTGGGGCTCACCTTGTCCAAAATGAACTTGTTCAAGTAGGGCATATAGCCCTGTGTAGAGACGGGGCCTTCGTCGTCATCTTTGAAGTGCTCCTCAAGGGCCACTGGGTCATGGGGGATCCTCATCACAGTGCACAAGTTATGAGAGAGCACCTGCAATGGGCGAAAATTATTATTATTATTTTTAAATTCATTTTGTCATTGTTTTGTTGGGGGGGGGGGGTTTACAGGTACCATATACAACTATTATAAACATGAAGTAGTCTCCACCCCAAACTTCCCATCCCATCCCCCAGGCAACCAGAGAAAGAAAAACTCCCCATACAATTCCTTCCCCGTGGGCCTGAAAGCAAAGACATTTGTATACATGTATTACGCTTTATAGAGGTTTGTATGTGTTGGGCTGAGATTATTCTTTACAGAGTCAAGTTTATTTGTCACTCTACTTATTAACATCTAAGAGCTGATAAATATATGTTCATTCCAGCAACAATTAACATCCCTCTCTCTCTACGTAGTGAGTCAGTTGGACACGTCGGTCACTGGAAGGGTTCTAGTCAACTACACCTGACCTCACTTGAGACACAGATGGCCTGAGTAGAATAGGAAATTATTGATTTATCCCATCAGAGTCTGTGACAGTGCCCTAAATGATTTCAGCACTAGTGTCACGAATATTACCGAAGGTGACTCCCCTTCTTGTTCGGGTGGCGCTCGGCGGTCGTCGTCGCCGGTCTACTAGCTATCGCCGATCCGTTGTTCTGTATTCCTTTGGTTTTGTCTGATTGGTATCACCTGTTTCTTGTTTGGTTGTTAGGGGAGGGTTATATATAGTTTGTTCAGCCCGCTTCTGTTTCGTGCGGGCTTGTCTGTCTGTTTTGTTGTTTGAGTGTATGTTTGTTTGTATTTGGGTTTCACGCTGTCCGTTTATATTTCAGATCATTTGTTTTCCCACTTTTGGTTCATGTTATGTTTCCGGGACATTAAAGCGTGTTTTTTCCCACATCTTTTGCTCTCTGCGCCTGACTCCACACCTCCTCACTCATTTCTCGTAACAGAAGCCCGCACCACGATATGGAGTCAGCAGGAGCAGCGACCACTCCTCTTCCTACTATGGAGGAGAGAGTCCTTCATCACACGTCTATCCTCCATCGCCTAGGATCAGCGATGGATCAGATGATGGAGAAGATGGATCGTTGGGAGAGGAATGGTCTCCCTACTACCCCACCGACCCTCCCACCAGCAACTCTACCATCTCCCTCATCTGGATCCGGTTCCAGCGCTCTGCGCATTACGCCTCCGAGGGAGTACGATGGAGCAGCGACGGGGTGCCAGGGATTCCTGCTTCAACTAGATCTCTACCTGGCCACCGTTCGGCCGGCTCCCTCGGAAAAGGAGAAAGTGTGGGTTCTCATCACATGCCTTACCGGTAGAGCCCTGGAGTGGGCTAATGCGGTCTGGAACGGGCCCGACTCAGCGAAGGACAATTACCCGGAATTCACCCGCCGTTTCAGGGCCGTGTTCGATCACCCTCCAGGAGGTCGAGCGGCGGGTGAGAGATTGTTCCATCTCAGACAGGGGACGAGGAGCGCGCAGGACTTCGCGCTGGAGTTCCGGACCTTGGCCGCTGGAGCAGGGTGGAACGACAGGGCCCTGATAGACCATTACAGATGTAGCCTGAGAGAGGACGTCCGTAGGGAGCTGGCCTGTCGGGATACTACACTTAGCCTGGATGGACTGATAGACCTGTCTATCCGGTTGGACCATCTGCTAGCTGCTCGCGGACGTTCTGAAAGGGTCCTGTCAGTTCTACCTCCTGACCCTCCTGCTCCTATCCCGATGGAGCTAGGAGGGACCGCGTCTAGGGAGAACACTCCTCGAACACTCCTCGGTCACCCCAGGTGAGTAAGCACCACACTCTCCCAGAGTTTCCTGTTGGTCACATGTTCCTATTAATTTGTTTCCTTAATTATTCTCCTTCCCTCCAACATAAGGCACTGGTAGATTCAGGCGCAGCTGGAAACTTTATAGATCGCGGACTCGCTCAGAGGTTGAGGATTCCGTTAGTAAAAGTAGACCCCCCTTTTTCCGTGCACTCTTTAGATAGTCGACCATTAGGGTCAGGGCTGGTGAGGAAAGCCACAGTTTCGTTATAGATGATTACGCGGGGGAATCACAGGGAGCGAATTAGTTTGTTCCTTATTGATTCACCTGCATTTCCGGTGGTACTGGGGATTCCCTGGCTAGCTATTCATAATCCTACGATTTCGTGGAAACAGGGAACTCTACAGGGGTGGTCTGATGAGTGTTCAGGCAGGTGTGTAGGGGTTTCCATCGGTGCGACAACGGTGGAGAGTCCAGACCAGGTTTCCACCGTGCGCATTCCAGCTGAGTATAATGATTTGGCTATCGTTTTCAGTAAAAAGAAGGCGACCCAATTACCACCCCATAGGCAGGGGGATTGCGTGATAAACCTCCAGGGTGATGCTGCACTCCTCAGGAGTCATGTGTATCCTTTGTCCCAGGAGGAGACGGTGGCTATGGAAACGTATATCACAGAGGCTCTGGGACAGGGGTACATTCGGCCCTCCATGTCACCTGTCTCTTCGAGTTTCTTTTTTGTGAAGAAAAAAGATGGTGGTTTACGTCCGTGTATTGATTATAGAGGTCTAAATTCCATCACGGTGGGTTTTAGTTACCCACTACCTCTCATTGCTACGGCAGTGGAATCATTTCACGGAGCGCAGTTCTTCACTAAACTGGATCTCAGGAGTGCTTATAATCTGGTGCGTATTCGGGAGGGAGATGAGTGGAAAACTGCATTTAGCACGACTTCTGGCCATTATGAGTACCTCGTCATGCCATACGGTTTAAAGAATGCTCCAGCTATATTTCAATCCTTTGTGGATGAGATTCTCTGAGACCTGCACGGACAGGGTGTAGTGGTGTATATTGACGATATTTTGATCTACTCCGCTACACGCACTGCGCATGTATCTCTAGTGCGCAAGGTTCTTAGACGACTGCTGGAGCATGACCTGTATGTGAAGGCGGAGAAATGTGAGTTTTCCAAACAATCAGTTTCCTTCCTGGGTTATCGCATTTCCAGCTCTGGGTTGGTAATGGAGGGTGACCGCGTAAAGGCCGTGCGTAATTGGCCGACTCCGACCACGGTAAAGGAGGTGCAGCGGTTTTTTGGGTTTGCCAATTACTACCGGAGGTTTATCCGGGGTTTTGGTCAGGTAGCTGCCCCTATTACCTCACTGCTGAAGGGGGGGGGGGGGGCGGTGCGTTTACAGTGGTCAGCAGAGGTGAACGGAGCTTTTCATAAGTTGAAGGCGATGTTTGCTGAGGCGCCGGTGTTGGCGCATCCGGACCCTTCTTTGGCATTTATAGTAGAGGTGGACGCATCCGAGGCTGGGGTTGGAGCGGTGCTCTCACAGCGTTCGGGTGCGCCACCGAAGCTCCGCCCCTGTGCCTTTTTTCGAAGAAGCTCGGGCCAGCGGAGCGGAATTATGATGTGGGGGATAGGGAGTTGTTGGCTATGGTTAAGGCCCTGAAGGTGTGGAGACACTGGCTTGAGGGGGCTAAGCACCCTTTCCTTATCTGGACTGACCACCGTAACCTGGAGTATATCCGATCAGCTAGGAGACTGAATCCTCGTCAGGCAAGGTGGGCCATGTTTTTCACCAGATTTCGTTTCACTATCTCGTATAGACCAGGTTCCCTCAACACTAAGGCCGACGCGCTGTCAAGACTCTATGACACTGAGGACAGGTCCATCGATCCTACTCCCATCATTCCGGCAGCTAAGCTGGTGGCACCAGTAGTATGGGATGTGGACGCGGACATCGAGCGGGCGCTAAGGGAGGAACCTGCGCCTCCACAGTGTCCTGAGGGTCGTAGGTACTCTGGAACGGCTCTGGAACGGCTCACAGACTGTCAGTGTGTCAAAGCTTGCTGAATTAGTTTTTAAGTTACAGCCGCTGGCTGTTCGTGATCAATTGATTCGATGGGCTCATTGTTTACCCTCGTCGGGTCACCCAGGTATTTTTAGGACAGTGCAAGGTCTTGAGAGGAAGTACTGGCAGCCCACTTTGAGGAGGGATGTGCGATTCTATGTTTCCTCCTGTTCGGTGTGCGCCCAGAGTAAGGCTCCTAGACACCTGCCAAGAGGTAAATTACAACCTCTTCCCGTTCCACAATGGCCTTGGACCCATCTATCGGTGGATTTTCTTACTGACCTTCCCCCCTCTCAGGGTAACACAACAATCCTGGTCGTTGTGGATCGGTTCTCTAAGTCCTGCCGTCTTATCCCATTGCCCGGTCTCCCTACGGCCCTACAGACTGCGGAAGCTCTTTTCACCCATGTCTTCCGGCATTACGGGATGTCCGAGGATATAGTTTCTGATCGGGGTCAGTTTATCTCCCGTGTTTGGAGGGCATTTATGGAACGTCTGGGGGTCTCGGTCAGCCTGACCTCAGGGTATCACCCGGAGAGTAATGGGCAGGTGGAGAGAGTGAACCAGGAGGTGGGTAGGTTTCTGCGGTCGTATTGCCAGGACCGGCCAGGGGAGTGGGCGAGATATATTCCCTGGGCAGAAATAGCCTTGAACTCACTAAGCCACTCCTGTACCAACATGTCACCATTTGAGTGCGTGTTGGGGTACCAGCCAGTCCTGGCACCGTGGCATCAGAGCCAGACTGAGGCTCCTGCGGTGGAGGAGTGGGTGCAGCGCTCTAAGGAGACCTGGAGGGCTGTCCAAGAGTCATTACGCCAAGCGAGTATAAGGCAGAAGAAGAGCGCTGACCGTCACCGCAGTGAGGCCCCCGTGTTTGCACCTGGGGACAGGGTCTGGCTCTCGACCTGAAACCTGCCCCTCCGCTTGCCCTGCCGGAAGCTGGGTCCGCAGTGTATAGGGCCATTTAAAGTCCTGAGGAGAATAAACGAGGTTTGTTATCGATTATTACTTCCTTCGTATTATCGTATTAACCCCTCGTTTCATGTGTCTCTTCTCAGGCCGGTGGTAGCTGGTCCCATGCAGGAAGGTGAGGTTCTGGAGGTTCCTCCGCCCCCTCTGGACATCGAGGGGTCCCCGGCGTACAAGATACGAGCTATTCTAGACTCGAGACGCCGGGTGAGGGGCTTGCAGTACCTCGTTGACTGGGAGGGGTACGGTCCGGAGGAGAGGTGCTGGGTTCCGGTGAGGGATATTCTAGATCCATCTATGTTGACTGAGTTCCATCGCCTCCGTCCGGATCGCCCTAGCTAGCTAATTTGTTCTATTTAGCTGGCTTGCTGTTGGTAGCTAATTTGCCCTGGGATATAACATTGAGTTGTTATTTTACCTGAAATGCACAAGGTCCTCTACTCCGACAATTAATCCACACATAAAACGGTCAAGCGAATCGTTTCTAGTGATTTAGTCATCTAGTCACTCCCCCTTCTAGGCCTTTTCTTCTTTTGACTTTATATTGCGATTGGCAACTTTCATAACTTAGGTGCATTACCACCACCGACCTTGTTCGTCTTTCAGTCACCCACGTGGGTATAACCAATGAGGAGATGGCACGTGGGTACCTGCTTCTATAAACCAATGAGGATATGGGAGAGGCAGGACTTGCAGCGTGATCTGCGTCACAAATAGAACTGACTTCTATTTTAGCCCTTGGCAACGCAGACGCTCGTTGGCACACGTGAGCAGTGTGGGTGCAATAATATAACAATATAGATTTTGAAATGTATTTTAAGACGGGAGCGGTGTAGTCAGCCTGTAAGAGCACAGTGTATAAAATTAGAACATCTACTGTCTCAGCCACTGCCTGTCACCAAGGGAGTACCCAGAGGCTCGATCCTAGGCACCATGCTCTTCTTAATTTACATCAGCAACATAGCTCAGGCAGTAAGATGATAATACTCAGCTGGCCCCTCCATGGATTTTGTGTTAAAGACACTACAACAAGCTCGCTACCCTTAACCTTGTTCTGAACACCTCCAAAACAAAAGGTCATGTGGTTTGGTAAGAAGAATGCCCCTCTTCCCACAGGTGTGATTACTACCTCTGAGGGTTTAAAGCTTGATGTAGTCACCTCATACACGTACTTGGGAGTATGGCTAGACGGTACACTGTCCTTCTTTCAGCACATTTCAAAGCTGCAGGCTAAAGTGAAGTCTAGACTTGGTTTCCTCTATCGTAATCGCTCCTCTTTCACCTCAGCTGCCAAACTAACCCTGATTCAGATGACAATCTAGACCGGCAGGTAAGGGTGCCCTCGAGCGGCTAGATGTTCTTTCCCGTCGGCCATCAGATTCACCACCAATGCTCCTTATAGGACACATCACTGCACTCTATATTCATCTGTAAACTGGTCATCTCTGTATAACCGTCGCAAGACCCACTGGTTGAGGTTTATTTATAAAACCCTATTAGGTCTCACTTCCCCCTATCTGGGATACCTACTGCAGCCCTTATCCTCCACATACAACACCCGTTCTGCCAGTCACATTCTGTTAAAGGTCCCCAAAGCACACACATCCCTGGGTCGCTCCTCTTTTCAGTATGCTGCAGCTAGCGACTGGAACAAGCTGCAAAAGCAACACTCAAACCGGACTGTTCGCTCTTCATTCAAAGACCCAATCATGGACACTCTTGTGGCTACTTTGCATGATGTATTGTTGTCTCTACCTTCTTGCCATTGTATGTGCCCAATAATGTTTATGTTTATTTACCATGTTTTGTGCTGCTACCACGTTGTGTTGCTACCATGTTGCTTGTCATAGGTCTCACTTGATGTAGTGTTGTGGTGTCTCTCTTGTCGTGATGTGTGTTGTCCTTTATTTTTTCAGGTTTTTTTCCATTTTTAATCCCAGGCCTTGTCCCCGCAGGAGGCCTTTTGTTAGGCCATCATTGTAATTAAGAACTTGTTCTTAAATGACTTGCATAGTTAAATAAAGGTTCAATAAAATGTAAATAAACCATTTCTTTCTAGAGAGCCAGTAGATAATTTTTAGAGAGCTGGTTCAGGGCACCTAGGTAAAGTTAGTTGTCACATCTACTCCCGCTCCCTCTCTCTGGCGTACGTTGTCCCCAGTGTAAATTGCAGCGCGCTTGTGGTTAGCCATCTCTTTGAAAACAACTTGTGTGTTAAACATTGTTGCATTTAAAGTGGAACTGAAAGAATTTGAGCAACATTAAATCTTATTCAAATCTGGTTATATACACCCCCAGATTTCTTTAATTTAATATTTTCTGACCAGCAACCACTTCGATTTCATTTTTACATTTTCAGAAATTCTTAGAATGTTTGGGAATGACGTATACTAAGGAGTGTGAAAATGATATAGTAATATAGAGTGGGAAAGCAGCTTTGCTTTGGACAATTAATAGACACTTCAGTAAATTCAACCGAATAAAAACATCTGTCTTGTCGAGGACCGGAGTCTACACAGACCGATGCGCTTTAGCCAATCAGAGCTACAGTAGGCCTTTATACAAACAAGCCATTTGCCACACGGGCCTGCCATCATTCACTTTGAACGGGACTGTGTGTTTACAGGCAGTTGGGCCTGTCATCATTCACTATGAACTGGACTGTGTGTTTACAGGCAGTAGGGCCTGTTATCATTCACTATGAACTGGACTGTGTGTTTACAGGCAGTAGGGACTGTCATCATTCACTATGAACTGGACTGTGTGTTTACAGGCAGTTGGGCCTGTCATCATTCACTATGAACTGGACTGTGTGTTTACAGGCAGTAGGGCCTGTTATCATTCACTATGAACTGGACTGTGTGTTTACAGGCAGTAGGGACTGTCATCATTCACTATGAACTGGACTGTGTGTTTACAGGCAGTAGGGACTGTCATAATTCACTATGAACTGGACTGTGTGTTTACAGGCAGTAGGGACTGTCATCATTCACTTTGAACGGGTCTGTGTGTTTACAGGCAGTAGGGACTGTCATCATTCACTATGAACTGGACTGTGTGTTTACAGGCATTAGGGCCTGTCATCATTCACTTTGAACTGGTCTGTGTGTTTACAGGCAGTAGGGACTGTCATCATTCACTTTGAACGGGTATGTGTGTTTACAGGCAGTTAGTTACAACAGCGTGACTTTAGATCATTAGAACGCATTCACCAAATGGCACAAAATACACCTGAATGGATTTCTGCAAATACATAAATTATGCACATCAACAACTAATGCTAGAGCAAGATGAGCTAAAATCTAACGAAGGAACATTAGATAAACCCTCTCAAACTTTTTCAGCTAGTTGGCCATCAAAATTACACTGATAAATGATGGGGAATTGTAGCCTCCTCATCCTTCTGCAGCTTGCCTGCCAATGCATGCTTGTCCCAACCAAGCACCCAAGCTAACTAGCTAAAGTTGGCTAGTTTACTAGTTAGCTACTCCCAGAAACAAATGAGAGAACACCTCACTCTGACCATTTTACTTATCGTAGCAGAGCTGGTTAGGCTGTTTACATGTTATCTAGAGCGTTCTTGATGAATTACTTTTCCCCCTACGTTTACTGGTCATATTCAAGGGTGTTGCGCATTAGTAAGAGAGATATGCTAACTGGATAAAAGTCATTCCAGTTCTTGCTAGTTGACAAAATAACACCTGCATCTCTACCTGTGTATAGCCACCAAAAAATGATATGAGGGGAAATAGTCAGTCCCTCACCCTCTCCTCCAATGGCATGACATCCTCCTAGCAGCTAGCTAGCTATGTAGCTAATGTTAGGCTCCGGGTTTTTAGCTTGCTACATAAATAGATGGTTTTTGTGTCTGTTTTTTGTCCAGAATATTGAGTCATTGAAAGTGAAACAGTGCATCCCAAATGGAGGCAGCAAAAATGTACCAGGCCAGCTGTGATTTACAACCTGATAGCAATATTTTTTGGACTACCAAGAAATGTATTGGTGAATTATATTAATCATGCATTGAACTGTATCCATCTATTGCGCCAACAATGCCTTAGTGTCACGCCTTGGTCTTAGGTTTTTGTGTTTTCGTTATATATTTTGGTCAGGCCAGGGTGTGACATGGGTTTACGTGTTGTATTTCGTATTGGGGTTTGTAGTATTTGGGATCGCGGCTGATTAGGGGTGTTGTATAGGCTTGGCTGCCTGAGGCGGTTCTCAATCAGCAGTCAGGTGATTCTTGTTGCCTCTGATTGGGAACCGTATTTAGGTAGCTTGAGTTTCGCTTTGTCTTTCGTGGGTGATTGTTCCTGTCTTTGTGTAGTGTTCACCAGATAGGCTGTATTAGGTTTCTCGTTCCGTTTGTTGTTTTTGTATTTATTTAAGTTATTTCATGTATCGTCACTTTTTTCATTAAAGACATGAGTAACCACCACGCTGCATTTCGGTCCTCTCTTTCAACAAACGAAGAACGCCGTTACACTTAGTGTACGTCATGGAACGTTGAATCAAATAAAACCTATTTTTAAAACCTCTAATAAAGTGTGTTTTGTAGCATAAATTGGGAATTTGATATTTATGACTGATATGATTGTTTCATATCTGCTAAGTAATTAAAACACTGTCAGTTCCACTTTAATTAGGTCACCGGTTACTTTGTGTGCTTAAACATGAAGAGCAAACACTGCAATAGGAAGTAATAGTTGTACATTTCAATTGGGAAATGCTTAATTGTTGTGTTTTTGCATTATTATTATGTCTGAGTTTACGGACTGCTTATCCTTTAACAATCATGCAGTGTGACTGCCGTCTTTCCATCGCAGTGGCGTATTGGTGCCTGAAGAAGTGGATATGCCAAAAAGTTCCCAAACAGCCTGAGCAGTGAAGGAAAGGTACCCTGTGTGGAAAATGTTTTCCTGTGGTTTACAAGTTTTCCAATAGATTATTCAGATTTTCACTCTCAAAATCACACTTTTTAAAATAGAAAAAAATACCAAAATGTGACGGTCTAAGTCTACAACAATGCTTTAACCACATCAATCTGATTGGGTGGGCCTGTCAGGGACTGGCTCCCCAGTGGGTGGGCATCTGTCCACCCAGGCCCATCCATGTCTACGCCCCTCATGCATACATCCCATGATGACAATTGCGCATCATAAATAGCCTACTAACCAACACTTTGGACTAAAAACTTTTATAATACCTAGTTTGCGTACCCATTGTTGCCTTAGTTAGCATTTACTGGTAGATATAAGTTGAAACTTATTTCCTATCCTACCAGCTACCAATGTCATTTTTCTGTGAGCTGCTCCATGCCAAAACCAGTTGAGCGCTGCATGCACACTCTTGCTGCCTGCTAATGATTTTCTGCTAAAACTAGGCAGTGTGCGCAGCGCGCATGATAATTACAATCGTAAACTACTTTGTGCATGACTTCTCTATTGTACTACATAATTGATTCATCGTATACCCCCCCACTACTTTACTTTGATACACGGCAGTAGGTATTACAAAGTGGGTATAGGGTTTATACCTGCATATACCCTCCACTACACCACTGGCCCTTTGTGTTATACAAAAAGTGCACTCTCCTTCACGAGTACGACGCTATTACGGATGCTGTCACACGCTGAAGCCCGAAAGGTTCGCCACTGCGCAAACATGTCTACAATATATATAAAGGCTGTTAAGATACTGTATTCATGTTTCAAGAAAGGAGTGTGTATATTTGGCCGGTTTCCAGTAGTACAACACTGCTTTCCTGTGTTTATTTTGTCTCAAAGTATTTCGACTAGCTAGTTGAAGGACAAACCACACAGACAACCGATAAGAGTACATTTAAATGTAACTTCATTCTAGCTTGTAAGGAACTTTTACACGATTTGGCAGGCATTCGTTTCAGGCTGTATTATAGGCTACCAATTAATTGTGTATTACAGCCTGATTAATCAGACTACCACCAGATCTGAGCTGTAACAGACTGGCAAATGATTTGGGCGAAAATTAAATAATCCCAAATTCATCCTCTACGACTAGTAAAAGGGTCCGTCCAAAATCAGATGGCCTTCACTTTGATGCCAACTTCTCTGTTCAGGACGAGTTTCCTGCTTGAGCATGTCAACATTGTTTAGTCAAATAAAGAAAACGACGTGCCTGGGTTTGTTTGACAAAAACACAGTATATAAACATACTTCCATACCTTTAACTGCGACTTGGACACTTTCCCGCTTTTGTCCACGTCCAACGCTGTGAAGGCATGCCATATTGACTTTAAAAGTTCGTCCCGTAGTGCCATTGCGCTTGCTACTTGGTTGACTGCAGCAGTTAGTATATGGGAAAGTTGATCATACTGGGACACAACGAGACAGTCAGTCACCTGACAAGCTCCACAGCAATGTCATGAAAATGCTTGCTTGTAGCACCGCTCAGCGCCCAGGGAGAGCGCATCCAATATGTAACATTACCGACCCAAATTGAACTATAGTATAAGTCCATTACACTTTGTGATACAACATGGGAAAGGGGAAACAGGAAACATTTTAATATATAACCAATTAACCCGACACTCATTAAATCGCAACACCTTACTTCACTACTTTCATAACCCTATCCAGCCCAGCACAGCATATGTATCAGAGTCAGGTCTTTTGCGGGTATTTTAAAGTTTGTTTCTAGTATTAGGCATCACGGAGTTAAGGATTAATTGTTATAAAACGCTTCATATTATCTGGATACTTAATTATTTATAATGAAAAAATAATGCTAACCATTTTCCCTTTTCTTTAAGAAAGGGTATGGCATACCCTCACTCAATTTGAGCCCTGGTTTTAACCAAGCTATAAAGACAGCATGGTGACAGTATTGGAGGATTTGGCTATACTGACATATACTGGCTATGCTGACAATTAAATCTATATGGATAACATAATTGCGTCTGTTAAACAGGTATACCACTTTTTTTTCACATGAAGAAATACGCTCCCGCTTGTTAGTGAAGTCAAATAAAAATTAAGACAATTGTTGAAATGAATTACTTTCAGGACCATTTTGATTACGCCGCAGCCGTTCCAAAGCTGGTGTCTGCCCGTTGGCCTTTTCAGTCGAGTTTCTCTTGCACATTAATTTTATTGAATCTTTATTTAACTAGGCAAGTCAGTTACGAACACATTCTTATTTTCAATGACGGCCTAGGAACAGTGGGTTAACTGCATTGTTCAGGGGCAGAACGACAGATTTTTACCTTGTCAGCTCGGGGAGTTGATCTAGCAACCTTTCGGTTACTGGCTCAACGCTCTAAACCACTAGGCTACCTATCGCCCAATTAAAAAGATAATGCATTTTTAAAAAGTGTCTGTCTCTTTGACATTGTAATATATTTGGTCTATGGGCTACATAAAACACACATAAGGCATTACTCTTATTACCGTAGGCTACATCATTTATATTAAATCAATTGGATGGAGCGTTGATGGCGCGCCGCAGCGTCGGGTCTCTCCCAAAGACCATTGGAGAGGCACGCTGGCCATTGGAGAGGCACGCTGGCCATGGACAAGCTACATATTTTGTGCACTGCTTATCATAGGGCCGCATGAGCGCTCATCTATAGCCCTAATGCCACTGGGTGTTGTTGGAGATGCGTCTTGGACAGTTTAGCTCGGGAAATGCCGCCCTCGTCAAACTGCCACTCTAGCAGGCTGCCCAATCCTGCCTAATGGGCAGGCCGGCCGTGGGGCCTAATCATATAATTCTATTTAGAATCTCTTTTCATTCAATGGTATCTCTTTGGGCCTAATCATAAATATTTGTCCTTTAACACTCCATGTTTTCATCCGATGGTCTAACAATCACTTCAGAGGGCTCCTTTACTAGGCTACCCGCACACGTTCATCCACTCACAACATACTGCACTGCAAGCCTCCAAACAAAGTGGTGAAAGAAAAGAGACATCTGTTACACAAAACACCAAAAAGTGTAAAGACATTTGGCGATTGTCATTAGGCCAGAATTAATGCCTCCACTGCTGCCTGCTCGCGTCTGTTTCAGCAGCTCATCTCAGCCTTGGCAAAATGCCCGTTTTCTTTCTATACTTTCTATAGAACAAACTTCACGGCAACCAAAATGAATAATTCATGTATTTGTGTTATATTAAATATAGGGGAGTAAAATGTAGGCAAGGAATAAACATTTCAGAACTACTAGTCGAATAAGACATGGGAGATGACGAATTATGGCAGCGATTTATTTATAGTCTAATACACTTGAAACAAATAGCCAACCCATAAACTGCCTCCCCCGGAGTCAAACCAACAAAAAATAAAATGAAACAGCCTAACGTGATCAGAAATCTCAACTAGCAAGCAAGTCGCAGCTATGAAGAATTGAGCACGTGCGCGTTAACCCTACGGGGGGGCACACACAACACCGGTACCGCATACCCGCACTACTTATTTTGCCAGGACTCTGTACCAGACCATACCATTCCTTACTTTCCCCCCTGACTAAAGTTATAAAACATGTATTTTTAATCTTCTAATTGCGTTGGTAACCAGTTTATAATAGCAATAAGGCACCTCAGTCGTTTGTGGTATAGGGCCAATATACCACAGCTATGGGCAGTTCGTATACAAGGCAAAGCCTGGATACAGCCCACAGCTGTGGAATATTGGCCATATACCACACCCCCTTGGGCCTTATTGCTTAATTATAAACCAGGTGGTTCGATCCATGTCTGTATAACATGGTTACGCCAAACATTTACTTTTGCAGTTCTAAATAAGTTGGCTATTATACATGGGCTGGGTCAAATTCTGGATGCTGATTGGTTAAAACTGCATTCAAGCCGTGTCTATTTAACAAGCCCTGTTATGTCGTGCTTAAGAACAGCCCTTACCCATGGTATATTGGCCATATACCACACCTCCGCAGACCTTATCGCTTAAATATACAATAGGCAAGACCATAGCTTACCATTGGTTTGTCCATGGTTTTATAGTGCTTAAGGGGCATACACAGGTTTATGTTATATAAAGTGAGATGAATTAAGAATGCATTTGATAAGAATTTATTAAAATAAAATACAGGCTATAAGTAATACCCTTTAACAATGTTAAACAGGCTCCTTGCAGTGACAGTAAAATAAAGAGGCAATTCATAGTCACAAAACAGGTGAACCTACAGAACAATGATTGTTTTAATGCAACACAGGCAGGGTTGGCGGCTAGAAATGTACCACTTGTAATATTGGCAATGAAAGTAAAACATTTTTTAAAACAGGTTTGATATACACTTTTCTTACATGTATTGCATGATCCATTTAGACTCAGAAGAAAAAAGCGAACATTTCTTCAGAAGTAATTATGGTACACAAAATATGATCACCTTAATAACAATGATTTAAAACTACCCCAATTGGAAAACACAAATCCATCAACCCCCTTGAACACAGACAAACATGAATAGCAGCAGGTTGTGTGTGGCAAGTTCCCCCGTTGCCTTCAAAGTGCTCTTAATTAAAAGCGTGGTCAGATCCAGACCCTCGGATGGCTGACATCAGGCAGTAAGGTGCACACATCTGTGGTCTGCTACATTCACACACTGAGAAGGGCTTCTCTGTGCCCCTCTCCAACAAAGAGCAAGACTAGGCTTTCAAGGAAGTGCAGGGACTACAGTGGAGAGCCTTGCCAATCTACTTAGACGTGGGGCTGACAAAGAATAGGTACAGTAAGGAACGAGAAGTCCACCACCAGGATTATTGGTAATTTGATTGAAAGGGCCAAGTCTTCCTACAGAACTGACTGTTTGACAAGTCAGTACTGATTGAGTACGACAAAGTCTCAGAGTTGGACAAGAAAGGCCCACCCACAGCATTGAGACAGGGTAAAGTCCCCTGTGACCATTGGAAATGAGGCCCATTTGGCTGTACAGTGGTCACCAACCGGGCGAACGACTGGTCGATCTCCAAGGCATTCCTAGTAGAGCGCCAAACATTTCTGTAAAAAAAAAAACGATAAATCCCTGCGTTCCTACTTTTCTTTATTTGTTTTGCGCTGTTGGCAGTAGGTGCACTTGATTCAGCAGCCAGAGCCGGGAAGGCGACGTGTTCCCATGTCTGAAAGGTAGAACTCCGCCTACCCGGCAGGCCCAGAGAGCAAATCAACAGCACCTATAGGCCTACCGCTGGCCAATCAGATAGCTCAGATCACTGTCTGCTGTTTCATCGAACCATACTGTAAAAATAAACCTTGAACGCACACCAAAGTTGATACTGTGAGATTTCGGAAGTTTTAAAACCATGACTAGAGAGAACGAATACATCAAAGAACTGTTGTTTTAATGTTTACGTTGTTATTCAGCACCGGCAACACTTTGTGCATTTTATGGCTTATAAAAATGTGGAACATTCTCCCTACTTCCATTCATGCTGCAATGAACGAGTGCAGCAAAGTGTTCTGATAAGCTTGCCAAATTTACGGCTTGTCTATTACCAGCATGATGATATACCACATTTAAAAATATTTATCATTTCTAAATGGTCTGAGAACATTGGCAATTCAAGCATAACCAATTTGCAGTGATAATGAATTGGGCCTATAGACTACTGCACAAACCTCATTGACACAGAACTGTTTTCAATTGGTTAATGTTGCATAAGCTTAATAAGTTAAAAAATAAATTAAATTAAAAATAATAATAAATCTGGTGACCACTGCTTTAAGTAGAATCCTTGCCACTTTCTTCGAACAGAATACGTAGTCGGAAACTCAAGATATTCGTTTTCAGTCCATGATCCAGCACCATTATTGCTCCCCACTCAGGGGGATCTGTGTTTGAGTCAGTCTCAGTAAATGTTCAGGCTCATTGAGCGGTTCATCTTCTTGCCGACGAGTCTGGAGGTTTTGGGGTTGGACTGGACAGTGGAGTGGGTCAGAACTTTCTCCTCAGCTGCAGTTTTGTCAATCTGGGCCTTCTTCAGCTCCCTGGGGAAAGCAATGTAGAACAGTTAGACAAACCCTGAATTAGGGATGCACATTTTTGTCAATTCTGCTGCAGACTAACCGACCCTTATTAGCCGGTAAAAACATTTTCCAAACAGTAAAATTAGGTGACAAACAGAAAATACTATGCATGCATACAAGGAACTGACATGTTTCATTAAAGAGTTTAATGGAAACATGCAACAATAGCAAGCCCATCGTCTTACAGTCTAACGACTACATAGCCTATTATTATTATAGCCTATTATTGACCATGCAACTCCTGTAATGAAGCAGCGAATACAACGTCATTTTATTAGCGGGAAAACACCGTTGTAAACAATTCCCCTAATGTGAGTTGTGTTAGAAACTTAGGAGGGGGAATCCAATAGCAACCACTAGGATGGGTTGCTAATATGACTAGGATTGTGCCTTTGGCTTCTGGACAACGAAAAAAAAGTTGATATGAAAACCAATAGAACAGGAGAGAAATGCTGCTTAATGGCATGAGGAAGTCTTTATAAAATAATTCCCTCCACGTTGCTATGGTTGGATTTTGCCTAGGCTACTACGAAGCAAGGTAAGACGCGCCTCATTATTTGAAGTAAAGTAAACCGTTCAGGTTTAAAACAATTATACTGCCTCGAGCTCTTACCGGTGGTGGGTGACACACTGATAGCCTGCCTACCACTGACTATAGCCTATACACTCGAATGGAAAGCGCACTTTAATTATGAGTCGCGATTAAGAAATATAAATATGAGCTATTTTTAAATATCGTTGCAATCAAAAATAACTGTTTAAAAACGCAATTGCATTTAGAATTATGTTGCACACTGACTGGGCTTACAAAAAGCACGCTTTCACTCCAGTATAATATTTTTTTGAGGGGCTGTTCTCACGCGGTCTGACAGGTTGTAGGCTGTTCCGCGCCTCAAACTTGCCTCTGTATACCGATGTAAAAGCAAGAGCTAACCACTGCCTTTAGCGTGTTGACAGAAACAGCAACAACATTCTGCTACAGTCCATCGTTGTTTCAGTGCCATTCTGTACTTACTTCTGAAGCTGGGCGTTCTTGGACTTCTCTGCGTCGAGTTCCACACGGAGCAGGTCGGCACTCATTCTAGCTGCCGTCAACAGCACCGGGTGCTTGATGAGGTCAAAGGTGGATGGCCGCCTGGCGGGGTCAGGGTGGATCATCAGCTGCAGGGTGAAGGAGAAAAAAAAGATGAGTACTAGCTAGCAATAATGAATAGGCTAACACAATCCAAGGGATGTTGGAGTGCACAGTTCAAATAAATAAAATTGTTATCCCATGCACCGAATACGACAGGTGTAGACTTGAACGTGAATGCTTACTTCAAATGAACTATACTTTCAATATCACACAGCTTCATCAGTTTGTCTTAAACAAGGACAGTGAGCACCACTGAAGTGTATAGGTAGAGAACGAATGATGTGGATTTTTGGGGGGCTGATACCAATAGCGATTTCCGGGGGTCAAGGAGGCCAATATTTTATATCATTACATTTGAAGACTTTAATGACAACATCTCCCATGTATACAAGAAACATGGCTTTTCTCTGTGACTTTACTATTACACTTAGCTATCAGTAGAAAGTCATTATTCATGTTATTTATTACCTCTAAATATTAGTCTAGTATACAAATTAAGACATTTCAGATTGGAGGGTAATTAAATAAAATAGAGGATTCTGATTGACGCACTAAACCACTCAAGTCCAATGCTTTTCCCCCCCCCTCCACCTTTCCGAGCAATTCGCATAACGTCACCAACGCTGCTGCGGTCATTCTCCGTGGCAATATATTGTCCAAAGTGGCTAAGGAGGACGCATTAAAATGAGAGAAATCATATACTACTGGAAAAATATGCTACTGAAAATATTAGGGTATAAGGCTATGCATCCAGTAGGATGAATCATGAAAGGAGCTGGTCTACGTTTCATTCAGTTGCACCCCAATTAACAAGAGAGGAAACACAAAACTGACATCTGTTGTCATTTCTCGCACATACGCTGAGACTGCAACAATACCTTTATCGGATTAAAGAGATCAGACGCTAGGCTTGTTTTAGGAAACTTTCTGAATGGACAGAGAGAATTAGTGAACTCATACACGCACACCCACCCACCAGAAAGGACCAATCAAAGCCGCCTGCAGCGCATCCCCCTCAGACACATAAGCAAATCACATTTCTCCTTTCCCAAAATTGTATTAACCTTGCCTTAACTTCAAATTAGGGATGGGTGGTATACTGTATTTTACTATAACTTGAATGGCCCAGTTTGAGATTTCACTTTACCTTCTTTAACAGGATTTCATTGTTTGGTTTGTTAAATGTGAAAGACAACTCCGGCAGGTGTAACGTCCATTGTTATAGTTTAATTGTTTGCTACGAGTCATCTCCTTCTCCTGCATGCCATTAACCACACCAAGCCCTGCCGTCACTCAAGGAGAGAGCATTGACCATGGCGTCACAAGCACTTTTACACACCCTGTATATAGACTTTCTTTTCTCTACTGTGTCATCGTCTTGTTTATTGTTTACTCCATGTGTAACTCTGTTGTTGTTTCTGTCGCAGTGCTTTGCTTTATCTTGGCCAGGTCGCAGTTGCAAATGAACTTGTTCTCAACTAGCCTACCTGGTTAAATAAAAGGTGTTCTCAACCAGCCTACCTGGTTAAATAAAGGTGTTCTCAACTAGCCTACCTGGTTAAATAAAGGTGTTCTCAACTAGCCTACCTGGTTAAATAAAAGGTGAAATTAAAAATGTGTTGCCTTTCACTCTGCATGGTTAGATGGATGTAACAATGTTAGTGACATGCTGCTTTTCACAAGCATTCTGTAAATTACCAGTTAGTGTATCTGCTAGTTTGTTTTTTCTTAACAAGGTGCTGCTAAAATAATTTGTTAGCAAGCTAAATAACAATTAGCATGAGCAGTTAAGTGTTTTTGCTTTGTCATTATGGGGTAGTGTGTAGATTGATGAGGGAAAAAAACATTTAAATCCATTTTAGAACACTTTTATAAGCCATAAAAACACACATTCCCCCTACAACCAGCTTTGCAGCTGCAATAAATTAGTGCACGATAAGCTTGCGTTGTTATTATTATAGCAGCTGTGTCTTTAATACCAAGGAATAGTTCACTTTCTCTGGTTATAGGAGTAACAACATTGGTGTGTGAGGTGAGTGAGGCAGAAATAACGCATTGTGACTTGAGCGTCGCCATCAGCTGGAAGACTGCCCCCTTTTCTTAGCGGCAGGATGTAGAGCGGAGGGATGGTGAGTCAGGTGAGAGCCTCACCTCTGCTCCCTCCCTCAGACGCAGGCCCATCAATACACACACACAGTGCATTTTGGGAAAGTATTCAGACCCCTTCACTTCTCCCACATTTTGTTACGTTAAACAGCCTCATTCTCAAATGGATTAAATAAAATAAAAAAATATTCAGACCCTATAAGACTCGAAATTGAGCTCAGGTGCATCCTGTTTCCATTGAACATCCTTGAAATGTTTCCCAATTGAATTTACCAATCAAGTTGTATTGGACATGATTTGGAAATGCACACACCTCACTATATAAAAAGGTCCCACAGTTGACAGTGCATGTCAGAACCAAGTCATGAAGTTGAAGTAATTGTCCGTAGAGCTCCGAGACAGTATTGTGTGGAGGCACAGATCTGGGTAAGGGTACCAAAAAATGTCTGGAGCTTTGAAGGTCCAAGAACACAGCGCCCTCCATCATTCTTAAATGGAAGAAGTTTAGATCCACCAAGACTCTTCCTAGAGATGGCCGAGCTGAGCAATCAGGAGAGAAGGGCCTTGGTCAGGGAGGTGACCACAAACCCGCTGGTCACTCTGACAGAGCTCCAGAATTCCTCTGTGGAAAACCTTCCAGAAGGACAACCATTTATGCAGCACTCCACCAAACAGGCCTTTATGGTAGAATGGACAGGTGGAAATTAGGCACATACAGCCCGCTTGGCATTTTCCGAAAAGCACCTAAAGGACTCTCAGACCATGAGAAACAGGATTCTCTGGTCTGATGAAACCAAGATTACGGACTACAGTGAAGCATGGTGGTGGCAGCATCATGCTGTGGGGATGTTTTCCAGCTGCAGGGACTGGGAGACTAGTCAGGATCGAGGGAAAGATGAACGGACCAAAGTACAGAAATATCATTGATATAAACCGTCTCCAGAGCACTCAGGACCTCAGACTGGGGTGAAGGATCACCTTCCAACAGGACAACAATCCTAAGCACACAGGCAAGACCATGCAAGCGCTCTCACTTGAACCCGATCAAACATCCCAGGAGAGACATGAAAATAGCTGTGCAGCGACACTCCCGATCTAACCTTACAGAGCTTGAGAAGATCTGCAGAGAAGAATGGGAGAAACTCCCCAAATAGAGGTGTGCCAAGCTTGTAGAGTCATATCCAAGAGACTTGAGGCTGTAATCACTACCAAACGGTTCTTCAACAAAGCACTGAGTAAAGGGACTAAATACTTTTTGCTTTGTCATTATTGGGTATTGTGTGTAGATAAATGGGGGAAAAACTATTTTTCCATTTTCAAATAAGGCTGTAAAGTAAAAAGTCAAAGGGTCTGAATACTTTCCAAATGCACTGTTTATATACACTACCGTTCGAAAGTTTGGGGTCACTTAGAAATGTCCTTGTTTTTGAAAGAAAATAAGTGTCCATTAAAATAACCTCAAATTGATTCAAAATAAGTGTAGACATTATTAATGTTGTAAATGACTATTGTAGCTGGAAACTGTAGATTTTTTATGGAATATCTACATAGGTGTACAGAGGCCCATCATCTGGTACCATCACTCCTGTGTTCCAATGGCACGTTGTGTTAGCTAATCCACGTTTATCATTTTAAGAAGGATAATTGATCATTAGAAAACCCTTTTGCAATCATGTTAGCACAGCTGAAAACTGTCCTTCTGATTAAAGAAGCAATAAAACTGGCCTTCTTTAGACTAGTTGAGTATCTGGAGGATCAGCGTTTGTGGGTTCGATTACAGGCTCAAAATGGCCAGAAACAAAGAACTTTCTTCTGAAACTCGTCAGTCTATTCTTGTTCTGAAAAAATGAAGGCTATTCCATGCGAGAAATTGCCAAGAAACTGAAGATCTGTTACAACGCTGTGTACTACTCCTGTCACAGAACAGCGCAAACTGGCTCTAACCAGAATAGAAGGGGTGGGAGGCCCCGGTGCACAACTGAGCAAGAAGAAAAGTATATTAGTGTCTAGTTTGAGAAACAGATGCCTCACAAGTCCTCAACCGGCAGCTTCATTAAATAGTACCCGCAGAACACCAGTCTCAACATCAACAGTGAAGAGGTGACTCCGGGATGCTGGCCTTCTAGGCAGAGTTGCAAAGAAAAAGGCCAAATCTCAGATTGGCCAATGAAAAAAGATTAAGATGGACCAAAGAACAGACACTGGACAGAGGAACTCTTTTACTTGATCACCAGTATTTTCTAGTCAAATTTACTCCACAGACTTCCCCTTTACCTCCTGAGAAACCAGTAAACATTCCCCCGTTTCACGTTAATTTGCCACGTCCTCTGCATCCATTTTGCTGCCACGTGTTCAGAGTTTGTTACAACCGATTATTGATGTGATTATGATATGCTATGCTATAGGTCAGGCCCAATTGGTCATGTGCATGCGATGCATACATGTTTCATGTAAAGACAGCAAGGTTGAGGGAATGGGGAATATTTTTCCTAAACAAAATTAGGGGATATCGCTAACATAACATTTCAGTCAGAAAAAGGCTGAAATTATGTTGCAGCTTCAGCAACACGGATGGCACAATAAACGCAGTTCAAGTTCTGTGGTGGTCGCTGCAGCAGGGAGAAGAGAGACAATGAGTGCTTGTCACACAGTCACTTGGTGTAAAATATATATTTTTTACAGCGCATTAAGGCTGAGCCCAGCACAATCAGATCAATTGCTGTCAGATGCCCTTATCATTTGTGTGTCTCAGTGCTTTATTTGATTAACATATAGGATGTGTACAGTTGAAGTCGGAAGTTTACATACACCTTAGCCAAATACATTTAAACTCAGTTTCACAATTTCTGACATTAAATCCTCGTAAACATTCCCTGTCAAAGGTCAGTTAGGATCACCACTTTATTTTAAGAAAGTGAAATGTCAGAATAATAGTAGAGAGAATGATCTATTCCAGCTTCTATTTATTTCATCACATTCCCAGTGGGTCAGAAGTTTACATACACTCAGTTAGGAATTGGTTGCATTGCCTTTAAAATTGGGTGAAACATTTTTCCACAAGCTTCCCACAATAAGTTAGGTGAATTTTGCACCATTCCTCCTGAGAGAGCTGGTGTAAGTGAGTCCGGTTTGTAGGCCTCCTTGCTCGCACACAAATTTTCTATAGGATTGAGGTCAGGGCTTTGTGATGGCCACTCCAATACCTTGACTTTGTTGTCCTCAAGCCATTTTGCCACAACTTTGGAAGTATGCTTGGGGTCATTGTCCATTTGGAAGACTCATTTGCGACGAAGCTTCAACTTCCTGACTGAGATGTTGCTTCAATATATCCACAATTTTCAATTCCTCATGATGCCATCTATTTTGTGAAGTGCATCTGTGCCTCCTGAAGCAAAGCACCCCTACAACATGATGCTGCCACCCACGTGCGTCACAGTTGGGATGGTGTTCTTCGGCTTGGAAGCCTCCCCTTTTTCCTCCAAACATAATGATGGTCATTATGGCCAAACAGTTCTATTTCTATTTCATCAGACCAGAGGACATTTCTCCAAAAAGTACAATCTTTGTCCCAATGTGCAGTTTCAAACCATAGCCTGGATTTTTTATGGTGGTTTTGGAGCAGTGGCTTCTTCCTTACTGAGCGACATTTCATGTTATGTCGATATAGGACTCGTTTTACTGTGGATATAGATACTTTTGTACCCGTTTCCTCCAGCATCTTTACAAGGTCCTTTGCTGTTGTTCTGGGATTGATGTGCACTTTTTGCACCAAAGTACATTCATCTCTAGGAGACAGAAAGCATCTCCTCTCTGAGCGGTATGACGGCTGCGTGGTCCCATGGTGTTTATACTTGCATACTATTGCTTGTACAGGTGACCAGGGTCCCTTCAGGCGTTTGGAAATTGCTCCCAAGGATGAATCAGACTTGTGGAGGTCTACAATTTTATTTCTGAGGACTTGGCTGATTTCTTTTGATTTTTCCATGATGTCAAGCAAAGAGGCACTGAGTTTGAAGGTAGGCCTTGAAATACATCCACATCTCCAATTGACTCATGATGTCAATTAGCCTATCAGAAGCTTCTAAAGCCATGACATTTTCTGGAATTTTCCAAGCTGTTTAAAGGCACAGTCAACTTAGTGTACATAAACTTCTGACCCACTGGAATTGTGATACAGTAAATAAGTGAAATAATCTGTCAAACAATTGTTGGAAAAAGTACTTGTGTCATGCACAAAATAGATGTCCTAACCGACTTGCCAAAACTATAGTTTTGTGGAGTGGTTGAAAAACAAGTTAATGACTCTATATGAATTAAAAATATAAACATTTTCAACCGATTGATTGAACAGACGACTCTTGGTCGACCAAGATTTTTTTTTGTCGGGGACAGCCCTAATGGAAATGATAATAAAAGTGCAGGAAATGCAGAAATTCATGTAAATGCATAAAATTACTTTTGTTTGGAATTGGATTGAATAGTACAAATTAGGGGTGACAAACATTTCATGGAGGGCCTAGTGTCTGCAGGTTTTTGTTTTTCCCTTCAATTAAGACCTAGACACCCAGGCGAGGAGTTATTTTATGAATTAAGGTCACTAATTACTAATCAAGTGAGGAGCGAAAACCTGCAGACAACTTGGCCCTCCGTGGAATGAAATTTACACGTGGTATAAATAGAGAAAGCCCCGTTGAAATCAATTAAAATTGGGTCTCCTGAGTAGCGGGCTGAGTGGCGGGCTAAGGCACTGCATTAGCGTTGCGGTGTCACTACGGCCTGGGGTTCAATCTCCGGGAGTCCCATAGAGCGACGCACAATTGGCCCAGCATTGGCCGGGGGGGCCTTTAATTGGCTCATCACGCTCTAGTGACTCCCTGTGGCGGGCCAGGCACCTGCAGGCAAAATTTGGTAATCAGTTGAACAGCGTTTCCTCCGACACATTAGTGCAGCTCGCTTCCAGGGTAAGCGATCGGGTGTTAAGGAGCGCAGCTTGGCGGGTCATGTTTCGGAGGACGCATGTCTCGACCTTCTCCTCTCCCGAGCCCGTTGGGGAGTTGCAGCAATGAGACATAATTAGGGATGCACCGATATGACATTTCTGGCTGATACTGATATCCAATATTTTTCTTGCCAAAAAAAAACCTGATACCGATATATTTTTTAGCAGCCTTAAGCATTCAGGTACAGTTAAATAGTTGAAACACACACTGACCCAAAATTATTTTGTTGGCATTTACACATGTCCTCATTACCAGTAAAACATAATCAAAACCTATTTCTTTCACCTACTTGCTGTGCTGTTTCATCGTTCAGTCGTTTCATTCTCAACCAGGATTTCATCATACATGTCAAGCAGTGAAGATTCTGCTCTGTCTGTCTGTGGCCTCTCTTCCTCTGGGCACACTGTCACTAGGGCTGGGCGATATGGCCAAAATATATCACGGTACTTATATTTTTTGTGTGTTTTTAATTAAATAAAAAAGTATGGTATTTTTAGTTTTTGAATAATTACAGGTCTACGTTTGCTTTATGAGTAGTGAGTGATCCTAGGGTGGCAACACATACATTAAGTGATTTCAATGACTCTTTCTCCACTGATTGTTTTATACAGTTCAAAATTTCAGCACTTATCATTTCTGCATTTCCTGCACTTAATTGCAGTGGTGGAAAAAGTACCCAATTGTCATACTTGAGTAAAAGATACGTTAATAGAAAATGACTCAGGTAAAAGTGAAAGTCACCCAGTAAAATACTACTTGAGTAAAAGTCTAAAAGTATTTGGTTTTAAATGTACTCAAGTATCAAAAGTAAATGTAATTGATCAAATGTATTTAAGTATCAAATTATTTCCAATTCCTTATATTAAGCAAACCAGATGGCACCATTTTCTTGGTTTTTTATTTATTTACGGATAGCCAGGGGCACACCAACACTCAGACATAATAGACAAACAAAGCATTTGCGTTTAGTGAGTCCTCCAGATCAGAGGCAATAGATGACCAGGGATCTTTGCTTGACAAGTGCGTGAATTGGACCATTTTCATATAACGAGTCCTTTTAGGTGTCATGGAAAATGGAGTAAAAAGTACAATATTTTCTTTTGGAATGTAGTGAAGTAAAAGTTGTCAAAAATACAAAAAAATAGTAAAGATACCAAAAAACACAACAAGTAAAAATGCTTTCAAGTACTACACAATAACGGCTTTGTCAGTCGAAGCTAATAGCAGTGACGCCCACTACACACCACTGGTCATTTGAGAATTTCCACACTGCCACGTAGGGCTGCACGATATGGGGAAATAACCTAGGACTTCCTTTTAACCAAATGTTGCAATTGGACTTGCGAATTGGCTGTTGGAATCATGGAGATAAAATGACGATTCTAATTCATGGTTAGAACACAGTGTTGTTTGAGATGACAACTAGTGAAAATGGTCTCATTATAGAACGCTAGTAGATTTATATTAAGAAGCAAAGTGAAAACAGCATTGTCGTCATCAACATTGTTGCATGTGCTGCATTGACCAATCAGACTGAACGCAAGTGCCTCATGGTTGAGGAACATTAAAATGCGCTCCTTGAGTGACAGGGGCCGTGGCTAGGTCTGTGTGGAAAGTGGCACGGCGAGAAAGAGCGGAGAGAGATGACTCAACTAGTGAAGTAAACTATACAAATGTATATTAAACATGGCGTATCACATTTAACAAACCAAACATTCAAATACCAGTATAGAAGGTAAAGTAAAAACCCAAACCGGTCCCTTCATCTACACTGGTATATCATAATATACGGTATCCCGCCCAGCCCCAAATGTCACTGTGTCCATTTCCATCTTGCCCAGCTGTGTAACGTTTCACGTAAACTCGGTTTCTTGTCTACATTGAAGTAGCGGTCCTTGTACCTAGAGTTGAGCATGGTGGCGACACAGAGGCTCAGAATGCAACCGAATCGCTTGTTCACAGCATCTAGTACAGTACTTTTGCAAGTTAACTGCTGACAGGCCGTGGGGTTTTGTTGAGCAGGCATTTCAATTCCATGACAGAGGGTATCACGTCTGCTGTAGACGCAGTTGATGAGCTTATTACTCGATTCAGTTGTTCGAATAGAGCTAGGTGTGTGTTCATGGTTTCAATGAGAGTCCACTGGTTTGTACTGATTGTTGCAGGTAACTCAGTCGGCTGCGTACAAGCCAATTATTCGTTTTTGTTCCAGAAGGCTCTCCATCATGTAACAAGTACTATTCCAACTGGTGGAAATGTCTTGCCTTTTCACTCGAAGCCGCTCCTGTATTGCTTGCAGGCTATGCTAGCGGTGAGTGTAAAAAAAAAAAAAAAGAAGTGACCCACTATCTTCCTACCGGTTGCCACTGTGTCAGATGGGTCAAAACACCTTAGTTCACAGCCAAACGCAGCCAGTTGCAGTGTGTGTGCTATGCACGGCAAACTGGCATCTCCGCATTCTTCCAAAGCCTTTGTCATGTTAAGTGCATTATCACGGAGCATGGACTTTGTTCTTGAGGATTTTCCAAGTTTCAAACATGCTCTCAAAATGCCATTGAAATGGCAGCAGCGGTATGAGAACCAGCACATTCTTGAGCGTGCAATTACGGCTTTGTCAGTCGAAGCTAATAGCAGTGACGCCCATAGCAAGTAGGTCATGGATGTGCGTTTCAACAATACTGTGTAACTCCAGAAGGGGAACATCTGAAAAAGTGTCTACTTGGTAGAGTGTACTGGGGCTCGACCAGTCGGCAAAAGCCAACATCATCCACGACAGAGAACAGTTGTTTTGCCGTTAACAGATTTCGTCTTTGAGTTGTCTTGCGGAAAAATGTTCTTACCCTTTCAAAATGACTGCTCGACTTGGACTTGTTGGAAGTGTGCGCTTAGTTTTTGTTCTGCTTTTGTTCGAAGTTGCTGAACGTCTGAGGGTGATGCACTTTCAAATGACTAATTAGGTTTGTGGTATGGGTGGCAATGTTGACACAACATTTTCATTTGAGTTGAGTTATCTGTGGCACCACTTACTGATAAGGGTGAACTTCGGCCTAACCTTTTTTTCCCCCCCTCTGTATTTTAGGGTTACCTATAACACAGGTGGTCGCCTAGATTCCCTTTAGCAGGCCTATAATATATACAGCTCTAGGGAAAAGTCATGGTGGTTCCAAACTTCTTCCATTTAAGAATGATAGAGACCAATGTGTTGTTGGGGACCTTCAATGCTGCCATTTTTCAATACCATTCTCCAGATCTGTGCCTCTAAAAACGTGTTTTTACTTTGTCGTTATGGGGTGTTGTGTGTAGATTGATGAGGAAAACATGTATTTAATCCATTATAGAATAAAGCTGTAATAAAATATGGAAAAACTCAAGGGGTCTGAATACTTTCTGAATGAATATAGACAAACAGCAATATAGTTTGAAACTTATTTGTGATGTGATCACGTTGGCCAAAATGATACGGTGCTGCATTGCAAGCGTAAAAAATAAAATGGACCTGTTAGTGGCAGTGTATCAGATCCTTTATATTGGTGTATCAGATCCTTTATATTGGTGTATCAGATCCTTTATATTGGTGTATCAGATCCTTTATATTGGTGTATCAGATCCTTTATATTGGTGTATCAGATCCTTTATATTGGTGTATCAGATCCTTTATATTGGTGTATCAGATCCTTTATATTGGTGTATCAGATCCTTTATATTGGTGTATCAGATCCTTTATATTGGTGTATCAGATCCTTTATATTGGTGTATCAGATCCTTTATATTTATTTTGGTCAACAACTTATTATTCACATGTGAAAAGACGGGCAAAAAAAAATCAAACCTGTTCCCGAATAAATAATTGACGTATTGTGGCAGGACGATACTTCGCAATTGGTGTGAACAGAGTTTTAAACAAGACATTCTAGTATTTATTTCGGACGAAAATAAGCCTTTTGTTTTCAAAGTTAACCAAAAAAATAAACAATGAAAGTCAGCCTATTTAAAACAGTTTTGACCCTTATTTATTCAATTACCGTCACCGCCCTACATGGGTGCTGTAGTTCCTCAACGGCACAGCTAGGAGCTCAAAACAAAGGGCCTTTATAGTTGAAGACTCTTCCTTGAGTCATAAAAGTGCATTGAAATTGCTTAAGAACTGTGCACACTTTGGAGAGAGGTGTGTGGCCAATTGGAGACACCAGTTAGTCCAATTCCTCAAACCCTTCTGATTTTTTGGTCTACATTTTCCAGGAATAGTCTTATGTTAGTGAAATTATCCAGAGTATTTTCAGATTTCGTATCAACAAATGCAGCAGTAAATGTAAAATGCACATAGAATCAACAGTATAATGTTTGGACTCGGTCTCGTGTCAGGTGAACTGTTGTGTCCTCACTTTTGGTCTAATAATGTTCCCATAATCCCCAAACTGTTCTCTTTCAATTGCTACCATGGTTATGCATATGCGTTTCATATTTCTTCTGTAAGAAACAATAAAAAATTAGCCCTATCCATATAGGCCCATTCCCACAAGTGTAAAGGATTAATGAATACATTTTTAAAAGAAACAATAGATTTCACTTTGTTTTTACCAATCTAACTACATAACAATGGTAAAGCTCTCGATAAACTGGATAAATCAAGATGGCATAGGCCTACTCACAATACAGGTGAACGCATATTCCACAAGTGTGTGAGCATGCTGAGGTATTGAGCTTGTTTTGGCGTATTTCAGTGGAGTCTGTAGTGCTACAGATGACAAACGATCCGTTGTCCTTCCATTTTGGGACTTGCATTAGCCTACTGATCAACAACATTTGTATAGAAGCAGCCTAATCTCTTCTTTCATAAAAAGGTGAACTGTCTCTAAAAACTGGAGCAGACCGGTCACTCAAGGCACTCCTCTCACATACAACAGTTCCTCAAGAAAGAGAAAGCAATTTAAACCAGTGAACGGTTTTGGAAACAATCATCTTGCTTTGAATATTAAAACAAATAAACTTTTAGGAAAGTGAACTGCCGTTAGCTTCAGCTGTAAGCTAGCAGGCAAAGTTATGCTAGCTGAATGCAACCTATTTTGCTAGCTAGCAAGACAGTTAAGACCTGTAGCCTGTATATGGACATTTTACCAAACAGTAAATTAATGATCACGTGTTATTATTCAAGTGTGCTTAAGCCAGGAGCTTCCAAACACTAGCCAACCTATATGCAGCATGAGTGGGTAGCTAACAAGATGCAGTCCAGCCGGCGGTACGTCGCCGACATCGGCTGCGCAGGGCCGATTAGACTAGGAAAGGCTAATATAGTTCTTACCTCGAGTAAACTCTGGAATTGCTGAGAGAGAACTTGTGGGATGGGTGGAAGTTTTCCCTGACGGATCTGGTGCCACTTGTCCCCATTGCTGGGCATAGGCTCCGCCCCAGAGGCACTGATCACAGTCAGCGCTAGGGAAAAGACGTCTGCCTTTGTCAAGTTACTATAGTCCTGGGAGAAAAGATTGACGTGATTAGGAAAGCTGTAGAGAACCATTTTAATGATCAAATGCTACACTTTAGCCAGGGAGAATCTGTTAACTTTCTCCTGGAGAGAACACTCACCTCTTGAAGGACTTCGTTTGCCAGGAACCTGCTGTCACCTTCCTCAACTTGAGGATTGTTTAACCTAGTCACGTGGCCAAGGTCACCTATTTTGTACACGACACTGGTGGCCAGTCCATCTTTTTCGTCCTCCTCGTCACACGCGTCTACTACACAACCAACCGTCTTGCGTGAGATAAAAATATTGCCTGAAAGAGACCATACACAAATTAGTTTTCTCACCAGGTTTCCATCCAACCTTTTTATGCGGGTAAAGTACATGGACACTTTTTTTTTTTAAATGACAAGGCCTGATGAAAACAGGTCTTTTCCCGGTAAACTTCCAAATGTCGACAAAATAAAATACGCTAGAGAAGGTGGGATCTTGTCGGTAAAATTAATTATGCGAAGTAAACTTGGGAGTCGTGGTCCTCCCACTATGACTCGTTGGGAAAAGCATACAGTTTATTAGGCTACAGATTAAATAAAGGATGATGCACTTTCACCACCCTGTGACGATCAAGGTGATGATCTTGATGGTCCTTTCTAATAAATATTAAGGGTCTTATTCCGGTGACAATCAGACGCTTGGCTGCCGTTTGACAAACAAAAATAATCTCGCTCTTTTGTCCCATCATAATAATAATAATAATCTCATGCAGTAAACTATACGTGTGCTCTAGCCAACAGCGTGCAGATAGCACTGTTGGCTAGAAGCGCAGGTACCAATACCAGAGTGGTCTCACTCGCTATATAACTTTTTTAAAAAATGATTGTGACAAAACCATCAGTAGAATTGAAAATGTGATAAACCCATGTAACTTGTATTTTTTGTATGTGTACATGGTCATTTAATGCCCAAAAAGTATGAATGTGCACTACATCATCACGCACAGCCTTTTATCTGCAACAAGTCCATTTGATGGAAACACATGTCTGGTGGGAAAATGAGTATATTGTTTTTATGCAGATTTTTGAATAATCGCATGAAAATCTGTTGCCAATTGGACAGAAACTAGCCAATGACTAAGACATAAACACGTCAAACAAATTGCATTAAGCATTGAATTAGGGATGTGTTTCACAAGATTTCCTGCTGTAATTTTTTAAAACTTAAACAATGACACGAGCAAGAGCAGTGTGCTGGTTTCTCTTATTTGCTGTTAAAAAGTTAAACAATTTGTTTTACTTCCAATTCACCTCCTGATACAAAAGGTTCATGCTTTCCCCTCAGTGGTACTTACTAGGCTTGATGTCCATGTGGACCAGCAAGGACGAGTGGATGTACTTGAGGCCGCGTGTCACCTGCAGCAGAAGGCCCTTCAGCTCCAGCTCCGACAGGAAGCTGAGCCGCCGGTAGTTCTTGGCCGTGATGTCCGAGAGGGTGCCGGCGTTGCAGTACTCATTCTGGATGAGCATGCGGTCATCCTCAGCCCAGGCCGAGTAGTAGCGCACCACGTGAGGGTGCTGGCCCAGAACGGCGTGGGCGTACACCTCCCGGAGGGCATTCTGCCTATGGTGGGAGGAGGGAAGTACAGATGTGGGAAGATTGAGCATTTCTTCAAGTTTGATGTTTACCATGCCTGTTAAGACTGTGGATATGACATCTCGCTACTGCCAGCTTTATGTCTCGAGACGGACTTCAACAAGTGTCCATGTGCAATAGATCAACTCCAACTTACTCATCCACAGAGCCGACCAGGGGCTTCTTTGAACACTTGATAGCGTACACGCAGCCATCCAGTCTTTTCACACACTTGAAGACTGCACCATACTCCCCACAGCCGATCTTCTCCAGCTCGTGGAACTCTGAGGCATACCTGGAATTCATGTCGCTCTCCATCATGGTTATTCTCTGAGGATAGAGAGTGAATAGAAAATCATATTAATCCAAATAATATATAGTTACACCATGTTATCGTTATCTCACAATAGACTATTTAACTGCATACGTGCAAATGCACATCAGGTTGAGAGCTTTGCTGATGGGACAAAATAACATGACCACAATGCTGTAAAGAATTCAGGACAAGAAAATAACTACCTTTGGTGGGAAAAGGACCTCTTCCTCTGTTTCAGCATCACTCACCTCCATGTCCTCACCACAGGAGCTGAATAAGACAAGACAAAGAGCTTGTTAGAGCACATTCTACACACCAAGAGCAGAGTTCATTAGTGACCATGATGGGGTCTTGGTTTCCTGCCAGACTTTTGCCGTACTCATGATTGTCAACGGATTTAACGAACCAGGCTAGAAATAACAATGGGCTACAAGCTGTGTGTCCCGACATACAAACACATTCAGGTATCACGTAATAAGATAAAAACATAAGTGTTAAATTATTGTCTGTTGAAAATTGGACTAAGTTATATTGCTAGAAAATCCAATACATATTTGGGAAAAAATAAGTCAGTCCTACATTCTAACAATGCTTACTGAGTGACATACTCGTTACAGTGTGCCCTCTTTCTGCTGTTCCTGAGTTGAGTTGTAGACTGGATGAGGAGGGATTCGGGGGTGAAGGGGTTGATGTTGACCAAAGGGGTCTGGCTTCTCCTGCTGTCCGGACCAGGTGTTCCTGTGGATTCTACATTCCCGAAGAGGGCTACTCTCCTACTTGAGGACGCGGAGCTGGCAGTTCTGGCTTTGTTCAGCAAACTCTGCAAATGACATAATCAACATATTCAAGACATGTCGAGACACTTAGACAAGCCTTTTGATAAAGTTAAAATACCCTTAATGAATTGAAATAACATTATCACATATAAATAACTAACTGAGTAAAGTTGAAGGGAAATTGAAGTGAAAATTAAAATATGCCTTTCAATGTAAATACTGATGTCTGATTTGGAATCTGACTGACGAGATATACAGTGGGGCAAAAAAAGTATTTAGTCAGCCACCAATTGTGCAAGGTCTCCCAATTAAAAATATGAGAGAGGCCTGTAATTTTCATCATAGGTACACTTCAACTATGACAGACAAAATGAGAAATAAAATCCAGAAAAATCACATTTGTAGCCTACTTTGTAAAGTGATTTGTTTGACAAAAATCTGATGAAAACATCACAACACCCATGATACGCAAAACAGCCTGTGCAGCGAAAAAACACCAGTAAATGGGATAAGATGTTTACATGCAACAGTATCCCAGCTAAGATCAGCATCTCAGGCATATTATTCGGGTTTTGCATAACTGGGACAAGCTTCTTCGGGTTATTGTAAACAGGATATGATGTTCATACATGTCAACTCAAAACAGAATATAACGGGATATGTGTGTGTATGTAAACGTGGTCAATGAGGCTGACTGACTGTTGTGTATGTAATTGTACACCACTACAAAAGTGGGTTCTTTCGAAAGCTAGTTGTTTTATTTTCTTACTTTCTATAAAGAGAGTGGCAATTGGTGCAAAAATCATGCATTTCATGAAATGTATATTAGAAAATGCATAAACAATGCAAACATTGCTACTCCAACGTTAATGCAATATAAAGAGTTACATTATTCCTTACTACAAGGGTACAAATCACATCAGAAAAATATATTTTAGAAAATATCAGAAAATGCATAAAATGGCTACTACTAGTTACTCCATAAATGTTAGCTACATTGCACCAAGTTGTCAAAACAATATTAGCCAATAATAGTGGGTATGCTTCTTATAGGTTGCAGGTTTTCTGCATGAAAATGTATCTGACCTTTGGTGTGTGTGGAGTACGAAAAAGGAGTAGTTTTTTGAAGGTTTTGTGTGGCGGTGTGTCGGGGCAGTCTGGAATAGGTGAGCTCGAGCAGTCCCCGTCTTCCTGAATGCATGACCGCTCCGGTGAACTCCCGTACACCCGAGAGTTTTTCCGTGGTGACGCCGGGGAGCCTTTCATGGAAATAACGCTACTGGGGGACTGAAGGTGAGACGGATGACTGAATCCTTCTTCGCCCCACCGGCACCGTTCCACATCATCCGCAGTCCGATTCAAAGGACTATCGTCCTCCAGTCGTTTAATATCGACACTGTCCAGTCGCATTGGAGGGTCAATTTCTGTAAAACCCGATACGTCTCCTGTACTGTTGCCGTCATCAATCCGGGCGTCTTCTTCGTCGTTCGGTGCAAACGATAACTTTTGACCTATTGTTCGGGCGTTGGGAGATACATTTCCATGACGACGATAACTGTAACGCTGCATTTTTTCATTTAAACCCTGGCTATCACTTCTTAAAAAAGTGGCTTGTTTGTATTTAGCTAACAAAACAATTGTAACCAACTCAACTGTTATCTGATCCGCGTAAATTACTATGCAACTATAACGTTAGCTAGCTAAATTATCTACCCACCAGTATATATCACAATACGATTATTAGCGTGTGATAAAGAGTCACTGTGCACCAGAAAAGTCAAGAACCCGACGTCGGCTAGCCGCGCAGCAAAATTGACATTAGCTAGCAAGCTACAGTAAATTAGCTACTGCAGCAAACGAGAAGTATGGCAAAAAGTAAAAACACTTGCTCAGAGATCTCCTAGACCTTACATTCCGAACACTTTGTCATTAACTTGACTTGATGTATCGCACAATTTACATAACTAGCAAGCCTATGTTCATCTAATACATTTGCCCCGAATACGTGTATATACATTTCTACGTTTGTTAATATAAATCTAGCTAGACGCCCATGCCGTGGCCACTCCTACTAGCTAACGTTACAAGCACAGATAACACAATGAGACAGATATTTCACTGGATGTATAAATGTGAAGCATCCGTTTTTCGGTTCCACTCACTACCAAATATGGTAGTGAGAGGAAGCCCACTCGCAGAAGTGGAAACAAGATGGGTTCTGGCCGACATTCTCCAAATAGTTTTCTGTTACTAAAACTCCAATGTGTTATGAACAAGGGTGGAATACGTTTTGTAGACCTTAGCCTTTACAAAAGTGTTTACAATGGCGTTGTTTAGGTAGGGGGCAAGAGTAATTGCACATGCACACTTCCCAGAGTAGGCGTTCCCTAACGGAAATATGCAGTTATATACTTGCACGCGCCAATAGGGTATCGCTAGCGCGTGCTTGTCTCTTCCCACCTCTTTGCTTGTTCTACCCACGATGACTCATTTGTTCCCATTGGAAACGAAAAGCTGTGGTCTCTTGGTTTAATTATAAAAATCTTTGTTAACCAATTATTTTACCTACGGCAGAAAATAGCTGCGCGGCAAAGCAACTCCTTGTCCAGAAACAGTAACCCCAAAAAAAGAATCGGCTATTTTAAAACATTACAAACTAGACAAAATGTATTTTCTAGCTAGCTATGTTTACAAAAAATGTTTTAATGTTCCTCCTATCACGCGCATCGTGCAGTACTTCCCCGCGACCGTTGAGATGACCTACTCATCAGCCAATGGGTGCGACCCATGAGTTTTCAAAAGATGACCATTCCGGTGTGTGTAACCAAAGATGAGGTAATATTTTGGCTGGCAGGCAGGAACATCTCTAGCCAATGAGCAACATGGTTTGAGAGCATGTCGGATTATTCTGTAGGTAAATCCGAGCTCTCCCTTTAGTATGATATGTTACATTTTCTATGTATTCATTTTTGCATGTCCATCATCCGTTTTGTATAATATGTTTCAAATTTGCAAACGTACAATTACGTTACAATCGTATGATATGTTACAAATGTAAAAATCTACCAGCCACTCAGCCAAAATAAATGTTTTTGTGCTAAAATTACACCAACAAAACACAGAAAACAGATGAGCATGCTTTATGATGTTTCCAAAACAAATGTGTTACTAGTAAGAAGTCATGTGTTATAATTGTTTAATTTCATTTTTTGGGACCTGAGTCTTAACCAAAATATTACAGATTACCCCAAAAATGTGTTCATGTTACTGGAGTAATGTGACTCAAGTAATGTTTGTGCCTGTGAGATTGAGTCTGACTAGTAGAAGTGTTGTCTTTTCTTCTGTCGTGGAAATTCTTACACAGGGACACTCAAAGTCAATTTTAAATGAATCATTGTTTATTTGTCAGGGTGCTGGAGAGGTTAATAATACAACAGGGGCAGGCAATAGACAGGTCAAGGCAGGCAGGGGTCAGTTAACCAGAGGTGGGGCAACGGTACCTGACGGCAGGCAGGCTCAGGGTAGACAGAGGTCAAAAATCCAGAGGTGGGGTACAGGTCAGCAGGCAGAGTGATCAGGCAGGTGGGAGTCAGGACAGGCAAGGGTCAAAACCAGGAGGGTGAGAAAAAGAGAGCCTTGGCAACGCAGGAGCTGAGACACAAAAACACTAGTTGAAGATGAACTGGCAACAGAGAGCACAGGTATAAATACACAGGGGATAATGGGGAAGATGGGTGACACCTGGAGGGTGGAAACAATCACAAGGACTGGTGAAACAGATCAGGGCGTGACAACTGTTGTGTCATCGGCAAAGAAAAATCTATTACAAAACACCAAAATGTGTAATGACTATCTAAGATGGTCAAGCCAAGCCTTTGATACGGGTTAAGCCTAAAAGGTAGAGAGGGATGTATTTTGCTGAATTTTTTGCATATATTTTATATAATTATAAATAACAGATTTCCCTCTAGCTAATCATTATCTGCAGCCTGCTCTGATCATAGTGTAATGAAACAGGCAGGGAGAGTGAGCTCTTTTGTGGTGGCCGGTGAACCCTCAACCTTGTGGCCCGTAACCTGCTTAGTATCGACTGTGCCCCAAAAGCATGCTGAAGTGGCAAAGTCAACATCCCGGTTTATAAACACAGGGTCGCTACAGTTATTATATGTGGTGGTAAACATTATTTTGAGTTAATACTACGAGGCGGAGGGTGTTCCGTTTATTTTACAGTACTAGGGGAGGGTCAATGTGTGAGTATTTGTAATATTTGTAACTTTATGACACCAGTTGGACCAGCCCCTCCCCCACAGTACATTTAGCTCTGTCCCTTAGAAACACCTTTGGCGTCGGTTACAGCTGTGATTCCTTTTGGGTAAGTCTATAAGAGCTTTGCATACCTAGATTGTGGAATATTTGCCCATTTTTATAAAAATACATCTTCGAGCTCTGTCTCGATGTTGGGGATCATGGTCAGACAGCAATTTTCAAGTCTTGCCATTGATTTTTAAGCAGATTTAAGTCAAAACTGTAACTTGGCCACTCAGGAACATTCAATGTCTTCTTGGTAAGCAACTCCAGTGTAGATTTGGCCTTGTGTTCATTGTCATTTAGGTCATTATTGCGGCGTCACTACAATATTCTTGATCCATCCTCAGTTTTCTTCCATTACAGACATTGATCTCTGTAGCTGTTTTTAAAATCACTGTCCTGTAGCTCAGTTCAGAAGGGCGACAGTATCTTTAGTGCGACTGGGTGGTTAAATATATAATCCGCAGCATAATAATTAACTTGACCATGTTTAAAAAGATAAGAAATGTCTGATTTGTTGTTGTTACCCATCTACCAATCACTGCCCTTCTTCATGAGGCTTTCAAATAGCTCCCTGGTATTTGTAGTCTGTGCTTGAAATGCAATACTTGAATGAGGGAGCTTACATATGTATGTATGGGGACAGAGGAAGGGCTGGTCATTCAAAAATCACGTCAACCCCTATTATTCCACACTGAGTGAGTCATTGTAATTTATGTGATTTGTTCAGACAAATTTTAGGCTAATTTATGCTACCCTAAACAAAGTGGCTGAATACTTATGCAACGACTATATCAAATAATTCTTCCACTTTGACATTGCAGACAATTTTGTGTAGATTGTTGACAAGAAATGACAAATAAATCCATTTGAATCCCACTTTGTAACACAATAAAATGTGAAGAAATCCAAATGGAAGTTATTTATTCTGTCATTACATTACAGTTACTGTACATTGTCTCCTATCACTTGTATGTAGCAGTAAGGCAGCACTTAGAAATAAAAGTTGACCAACTCATGTTTTTATTCATGTTTAACATTTTTATTTGACACAAGGTCTCATTTTCTAAAAATGGATGCAACATATTTTGAGTGCTACCTCTTAACACATCTAACACACTCAACATTGGCAGCCACGCTCATGAAATGTCAATCTAAGTGAGTTAAGAAAGTAATTCAAGGTCATTTCACGTAATTAAAGTGCCCAAGAAGAGTCAATAAAGGCTGTATTTAACTTTGATAGCATAATCCTCAAAGACAAACACAGGCCAGTCAAATCTCTCAGGGCTTCCTTTTCACAGAGACACAACATATTTGCCATATATTTACCTTAAGACTAAGCAACCAAGTTGTAACGTCTGTGTTATATAACGTTACCATCTCATCGCTTTTAGCCTGGTCCTAGATCTGTTTGTGCTGTATAGGCAACTCGTATGTTCGTTCCTGTGACAAAGACCCTAGGAGTTGGCTATGCAGCACTAGATCTGGGACCAGAATACTCAGCTTTCACTAGTTGACTGACAGTTATGCAGCCCAATGAGGCCACGATAACATTCACCCAGACGTCTCCATGGCAACTCAAGTAAACAATGGAGTTTAGTGGCTATCTGCAGACTAGAGACAGGCAGGAACACTCTTGGGGATTCACAGAGGTACAGTAGCCTATCATTTGATACTATTAAACAGCTAAACGTATAACAATGAAAGTATAATTAATTTCTGCCTCAAATAAATATATATTTTTAAATCATATATGGAAAACATCCCTGTCACTGCAGAATTGTTTTTAGGAGGGAGCTCTTCATTTATTCCTTTCATTGTTTGTTTACAGATCTTGGTTTACATGTCTCTTATACTTTGAGGATACAGTATACACAACATGTAGGCCTAATATGAGACATTTCAATAGGTATTTAGTTTTTCCTCTACTTCATTAATACTTTGACATCTAGGGCAAGGATGGTGTCTGTCTCCCAGTCACCTGGTGAGCCTCACAGGAGGCTCCTTCCATTGTTCCTGGGCCTGAGGAACAGGAATGTGTCCTTTGTATTGGACACCTCAGAGGCCATGAGCACTGCTCTGGGGTCAGTGAAGCGCCTGCTCATCCAGACCCTGCTGAACAAGGCATCCCTCAGAGACTCGCTCTTCAACATCATAGGCTTCTCATACAAGGTACTGTACAACTCACAATGTTAATGCTGTAAGCATTATCATCAAATCAAATGTTATTGGTCGTACTGTACAACTCACAATGTTAATGCTGTAAGCATTATCATCAAATCAAATGTTATTGGTCGTACTGTACAACTCACAATGTTAATGCTGTAAGCATTATCATCAAATCAAATGTTATTGGTCGTACTGTACAACTCACAATGGTAATGCTGTAAGCATTATCATCAAATCAAATGTTATTGGTCGAAGATGTTATCCCAGGTGTAGCAAAATACTTCTGTTTCTAGCTCCAACAGTGTAATAATACCGAACAATACACACATCTCAAAAATAAGGAATATCAGAATGAGCAATGTCAGAGTCCGGAGTATACATATGTATATGATGGTGTGTGTAGACAGTATATGAATAGAAAAGGTGTGTACAGCAGTAGTTCTATGGGATGCGCCTCGACTAGAACACAGTATAAACATATGAAGTGGGTAAAACAGTGTGTAAACATGATTCATTAAAGTGATCAGTGTTCAACGACTATGTACAGCTGAAGTCGGAAGTTTACATACACCTTAGCCAAATACATTTAAACTCAGTTTTTCACAATTCCTGACATTTAGTCCTAGTAAAAAAAAAATCGGTCAGTTAGGATCACCACTTAATTTTAAGAATGTGAAATGTCAGAATAATAGTAGAGAGAATTATTTATTTCAGATTTGATTTCTTTCATCACATTCCCAGTGGGTCAGAAGTTTACATACACTCAATTAGTATTTGGTAGCATTGCCTTTAAATTGTTTAACTTGTGTCAAACGTTTTGGGTAGCCTTCCACAAGCTTCCCACAATACGTTGGGGGAATTTCAGCCCATTCCTCCACACAGAGCTTGTGTAACTGAGTCAGGTTTGTATGCCTAATTACTCACATGCTTTTTCAGTTCTGCTCACAAATTTTCTATAGGATTGAGGGCTTTGAGATTCAGGGCTTTGTGATAATACCTCCAATACCTTGACTTTGTTGTCCTTGAGCCATTTTGCCACAACTTTGGAAGTATATTTGGGGGTCATTGTCCATTTGGAAGACCCAAGCATTAACTTCCTGACTGATGTCTTGTTTCTTCAATATATCCACATAATTTTCCATCCTCATGATGTCATCTATTTTGTGAAGTGCACCAGTCCCTCCTGCAGCAAAGCACCCCCACCACATGATGCTGCCACCCCCGTGCTTCACAGTTGGGATGGTGTTCTTTGGCTTGCAATCCTTCCCCCCTTTTCCTCCTAACATAACTATGGTCATTATGACCAAACAGTTCTATTTTTATTTAATCAGACCAGAGGACATTTCTCCAAAATGTACGAGCTTTATCCCCATGTGCAGTTGCAAACCATAGTCTGGCTTTTTATGGTGGTTTTGGAGCAGTGGCTTCTTTCTTGCTGAGGGGCCTTTCAGGTTATGTTGATATAGGACTCGTTTTAATGTGGATATAGATACTTTTGTACCTGTTTCCTCCAGCATCATCACAATGTCATTTGCTGTTGTTCTGGGATTGATTTGCACTTTTTACACAAAAGTATGTTTATCTCTAAGGAGACAGACCGCATCTCCTCTCTGAGCGGTATGATGGCTGCGTGGTCCCATGGTGTTTATACTTGCGTACTATTGTTTGTACAGATGAATGTGGTACCTTCAGGCATTTGGAAATTGCTCCCAAGGATGAACCAGACTTGTGGAGGTCTACAATTCTATTTCTGAGGTCTTGGCTGATTTCTTTAGATTTTTCCATGATGTCAAGCAAAGAGGCACTGAGTTTGAAGGTAGGCCTTTAAATACATCCACAGGTACACCTCCAATTGACTCAAATGATGTCAATTAGCCTATCAGAAGCTTCTAAAGCCATGACATCATTTTCTGGAATTTTCCAAGCTGTTTAAAGGCACAGTCAACTTAGTGTATGTTAACTTCTGACCCACTGGAAATGTGATACAGTGAATTATAAGTGAAATAATCTGTCTGTAAACAATGGTTGTACTTGTGTCCTAACTGACTTGCCAAAACGATAGTTTATTAACAAGATATTTGAGGAGTGGTTGAAAACGAGTTTTAGTGACTCCAACCTAAGTGTATGTAAACTTCGACTTCAACTGTACATAGGGCAGCAGTCTCTAAGATGCAGGGTAGAGTACCAGGTGGTTGCCGGCTAGTGACAGTGACTAAGTTCAGGGCAGGGTACTGGGCGGAGGACGGCTAGTGGTGACTAATATGCCTATGTGAGTGTTTTACATGTGAGGAGTGTGTTTAGGGAAGATAATGCAGTGGTTCAATACTGAGTTGTAGCAAAATGCCTTTTTCCCCAACCCTAACGTATGGCTAATGGTTTGCTCAGCATTGTGAACACCTTATACATTCCTTCCTGGGTTTTACCATTGTTGTCCCATGTTGCCCAACCCTAGGTAACCCGTTGGTCTGAGCACATGGTGCCCTGTGCTCCAGAAACTGTCTACGAGGCTCTATCCTGGATTCACTCCCTCAGCTCCAGCCCAGGTAGGGACCTCATGGCTGCCCTGAGTACAGCCTTCAGCGACCCAGCCTGCCATGCCGTCCACCTGGTCACCACCGGTCTCCCTGACCACCCAGAGGAACTCCTCCGGGCCTTGTCAACCATGGCAGGGGAGAGGCCAGTCCATGTGTTCCACCTGTCGCTATCTAACCCCAGCAGCAGCAGCTCTCTGGACGGCAGGACTCAGGACTTCATCCAGTGTCTGACTCATGCCACAAGAGGGAGCTGTTATGTTCTCCCTGTCGGGATGGATGGGGCAGTAGAGCAGGTGGGGGACCATGAGAGTTGGTGATTCATTTACAGTGATTGAGTCTTAATGAATTTGAGTGTCCACTCCTCATCATTGAGCACTTACTTGATTAATTAGTCATTGTCAGGGTTAGTAGAAGGAAGGTCACATCCACCGGATTTCATTGTGTCAGTGTGATTTTAGACAGTAGCCAAGTTCGTTATTATTACACTCATATAGCAGTCAATACACACTGAAATCCATGAGCATACAAAATATTCATGGATAAGAGCAAATAAAAATTAAAAAATACTAGTTTAAAAAATGTAATAATAAATGTCCTGCGGTCTTAAAGCGACTCATTCATTAATGAGCAGAAATATGGGATTGGTGACCTCATTGTACTGTTCAGTTCTAGACTCTGGTATAGTCAGTTGGGTTTTGGCTGCGGGTGTTCCTGCCTGTCACTGTGTTTCAGTCAGGGGGTAGCCAGTCTCTGAATTGAGATTTTAGGAGGCTGACAGCAAAGTCGGTGTCCTTCTCTAATTAAGCTGGAGTAGGGACAGGGTCAGAAGTGCAGGATACTGTAGTATGCTGCTAGGATGGTGTGGCATGCGCTCTTCTGAATATGCTCCAGGTTATCAGACTGGGCCTGGGTCAGTGAGCTGTGCCAAGCAGGAGCGGCATATTCTAGGGTGGGACATATGTCCTGTAGCCAGTTTCAATGCTCACAAATGGAACCTTTTTGAGGCGGAAGGAGAAAACATTTTTTTTATTGCTCTTGGTTACCATAGTAGCAACCTGCTCGCCCCATTATAAGTCCTTCTGTACTATTACCCATAAAGCCTTAACAGCACTTTGAGATTCTGGCCCTCCATCCGGAAAGGGCACGGGACTGGGTGGATTTCTTGTGAAATGATAGGACCTTGCACTTGACAGGGACCTTGCACTTGACAGGGTTCAGTGACATTCTGCTTGCTTGAACCCATGTGTCGAAGTTGTTAAGAGCCTGCTGTGGTGTTCTGATGTTTCCTGTTGTACATGGTGTGGCTCAGATTTAGATCATCAACATACAATACATGACCAAAGGTATGTGGACACCTGCTTGTCGAACATTTCATTCCAAAATCATGGGCATTAGTACAGAGTTGGTCCCCCCTTTGCTGCTATAACAGCCTCCACTCTTGTTGGAACATTGCTGCGGGGGACTTGCTTCCACTCAGCCACAAGAGCATTAGTGAGGTCGGGCACTGATGTTGGGCAATTAGGCGTGGCTCGTAGTCAGCGTGGCTCGCAGATGGGGTTGAGGTCAGGGGTCTGTGCAGGCCAGTCAAGTTCTTCCACGCAGATCTCGACAAAACATTTCTGTATGGACCTCGCTTTGTGCACAGGGGCATTGTCATGCTGAAACAGGAAAGGGCCTTCCTCAAACTGTTGCCACAAAGTTGGAAGCACAGAATTGTCTAGAATGTCATTGTACGCTGTAGCATTAAGATGGCACTATGCAATCGGGCAGGTAGCATTTGTCTGGCATCCTCCAAACCCAGATTCTTCCATAGGAGATAGTGATTAATCACTCCAGAGAACTCTTGTCCACTGCTCTAGAGTCCAATGGTGGCGAGCTTTACACCACTCCAGCCAATGCTTGGCATTGTGCATGGTGATCTTAGGCTTGCGGCTGCTTGCCCATAGAAACCCTTTTAAAAAAAATTACTTTTACCAATTTTTCTCCCCAATTTTGTGGTATCCAATTGGTAGCTGGTCATGTCTCATCGCTGCAACTCCTGTACGGACTCGGGAGAGGCGAAGGACGAGAGCCATGCGTCCTCCGAAACACGACCCAACCAAGCTGCACTGCTTCTTGACACAATGCCCGCTTAACCCGGACGCCAGCCACACCAATGTGTCGGAGGAAACACTGTACACCTGGCAACCGTGTTAGCGTGCATGCGCCCGGCCCGCCACAGGAGTCGCCACTAGAGTGCGATGGGACAAGGACATCCCTGCCGGCAAAACCCTTCCCTAACCCGGACGACGCTGGTCCAATTGGGCGCCACCCCATGGGTCTCCCGGTCGCAGCCGGCTGGGACAGAGCCTGGACTCGAACCAGGATCTCTAGTGGCACAGCTAGCAACTGCGATGCAGTGCCGTATACCGCTGCACCACTCTGGAGACCCGGAAACCCATTTCATGAACAGTTCTTGTGCTGAGGTTGCTTCCAGAGGCAGTTTGGAACTCAGTAGTGTGTTGCAACTGAGGACAGACTATTTTTACGCGCTTCAGCACTCGGCGGTCCTGTTCTGAGCTCGTGTGGCTTAACACTTTGCGGCTGAGACGCTGTTGCTCCTAGACATTTCCACTTCACAATAACAACACTTACAGTTGACGGGGCAGCTCTAGCAGGGCAGAAATTTGATGGACAGACTTGTTGGAAAGGTGGCATCCTATGACGGTGCCATGTTGAAAATCACTGAGCTCTTCAGTACGGGCCATTCTACTGGCAATGTTTGTCTATGGAGATTGCATGGCTGTGTGCTCATTTTTATACACATGTCAGTTTGAAGGGGTGTCCACATACTTTTTGGCCACAGTGTTTCCACCAACTGTTGACATCCCGGGCTGTGCTGTCAATGACTGATAGGAAGATGAGAGGGCCCAGAAGAGTTCCTTGAGCAACACCTCCCACCAGCTCCTTACCAGTCAGAGAGGCTGTCTTGGTAGCGTACCTGTTGTTTGTGGCCGGTCACAAATCTGTAGAGACAGATTTTTTTTTTTTAACACATTAGCAACTGTTACATCTATAACAAACTGATGAGCTGGTCCAGAAAAAGGCTTGAATTTAACAAGGAATGTGAATTTCCAAATCTCTAAGTTTAAGTCACAAAAAGAAAAAAACATTGAAAAGAGAGAGTTATGATTAAAGTCCTGTGCTTCCAGGTGATTCCATTGTACACTGCTGAGAGCCAGCCCTCAGTGCCGACCTGTTCTCCAGTGAAGTCCTGCAGTCAGTCCACCTCTGTTGTTCCACTACAGCCTTTACTGCCCTTATCTCCTCTCAGGTTGGTCTCCTGGATTACCAAATTTCAAACAGCCTCACACAGAATGCAATGTATACACTGGGATCGTAAACCACTAGCCTGGATACCAGTCTGTTTAGCAAACATTCCACTCATCATGCTCAACACACTTTGGCACATCACACAGAGTACAAGGAGTTGAATATTAGCTCAACAGACTGGTACCCAGGCTAGTAAACCACTTGCTATAACCACAAAATAAGCAAGCATTTCCGGGACAATTTGTCTATTGTGTGTACAGTATCTAAGCTTTTATGTACGGTATCTAAGATGTGTATAGACATGTTATTGGCTACAACTCTGCAGTCTGCTTCCCACTGAGGTAAAAATATATATATATTTATTGTGGTTGTGCTGCAGGTGTATGCTTGGTAATCCCTTCTGTCCAGTTAGTAGCTGTGTGTTGTCAGGGAGGGCCCTGTCCATATGCAGCACAGAGTTTCTCCCAGGCTGCCGTGTGTTGGCCAGGAGGGAGCTAGATGGCCTTTACTACTTGGGGACTGTAACGCAGCTAGTCCAGGTAACAAGCAGACATCCCTTCACGCATGTCATCTTTTAAAAGATATTGAATATTATTAGCATATCACCTAAGCACAATATCATTCAAAAATGAAAGCACCAAACACCATGAGAGGCTTATGTAAGATGTTGGGTTGCTATCTTTAGCCTACCAGTGAATATACTGTAATTATGTGTCAATGCTCCAATTGAGCTTGGTTCCTTGCCTCCCTTCTGTCCCCCAGGGTCGAAGAGGAGTGTACGTGGTTGAGTTTGACAGGCCGGGGACGAGGAGACCCGAAGGGGGAGACGATCACGCTATGAGGATGTCCCAGCAACAGCAGCTAGTCTGCTCTCCAGACATGCTGAACCACACTCAGGCCCACACACACTGTCTGGTCCCTGGGGATGCAGTGTTGTCCCCGTGGGAACCTGACCTGAGGAGATACGGTCCGGGGAGAGTGGTCTCCGGAATGGAGACACGAGATTCAGTGACAGGTAAGGTGCGGTTTGATCAGAAGGGTTGACTATTACATTGTCTCCCGCTGTGAAAGAGTCATGACTCTGGATATGAGAATTATGACAGATGTTTCACCCCTTTCATATCAGTAATGCTCAAAGTAGGGGCTGCACAGAAGTCCAGTGTGTGGCATTATATTATACGTTGCACTCTAAGCTGAGGTCTGTATTTTCCCTTGCAGTAGAGAGTGGGAAGGGGCTCCAGGTGCTGCTGTGGAATGGTAGGCTGATGCAGGTGCCTGGGGATTTAGCTGTGTGGATCCCTGCTTCTCAGCATGAGCGGATCGTCAGGGAGCTCCAGCGAATTCCTCTGCCGCCGTGCTGCAATGACAATTTGCTCCACGTCCACAGCACCATGAGGGCTCCCTATCTGTACTGCACTGGAACACAGTGCTGTCCATCAGCAGGTGGACCATGCCATTGTCAAATCATGCAGCCATGGTGGCCACTGAGAGTTCCGCCTTGTCATGTGCATGGCCTGAGAGAGAGGGAGGGGCTAGAGAGGAAAAAGCGACAAGACCGGGCAGAGCTAGAGAAGAAGGTGGACCTCCAGTTGGGAGAGCTCAAGGAAACTAAAGAGGTCGATCCTGAGACATCATCTTCGTCCTCTTCATCCCTGTCGGGTGATGAGGAAGCAGGGGCTATAGGGGGAAAGTCTGTCAGCCTGTTGGCCAGCACAGAGCCCTCTCCCCTGGACAAACTGGGGCCAGAACACGGCCGACCTGCCTGGAGGTACTGGAGGAGAAGCCATCCAGAGCCACAGCACAGACAACCAGGTATTGAATATACTCAGCTAAAACTGAGTGATTCTTTATGCACATGCAGCTACTGGGCATGTTGAAAATAGCTGTATATTGGAAAAGCAGAGTAACGTAAAACTGATTAAACAAACCAAAAGAAAAACATGCATGTTTACACCATACATATGATCCAATGTCTGTTGATTTTTCAGAGAATGTACCAAGGGGGAAATTCCAGTCTATGGAAATCAGCTACCCTGACATCGAGATCAGTGGCTCACCTAATCACAGCTCCATGTTTCAGCCACTTCCTGGCTGTGAGAGGAGGGTGACCATCAGGGATGTGTTTGGCCTGACAGACTTCAAATCTCGTCCAAAAACGAGACTGCAGTTAACCGCTGGCAACACGATCACAGGTGTTTATACATGATGGTTTTGACTATTGAAGACGAATCTTGTGGGGTCTTAACTCCCACACCTGTAGAAATACACATTTTCAAACTGAAAGACAATGCCCAGAGCTTACCCATGATGTTGCACAACAGTGTAAGTCAATAAGTCATAGTTTTAGTCAAAGTATGATATATTTGAGCTTGATGTGCCAGATCCAAACGTGTAACTTCGGATGTTTCCGTGAGTCTTACGTGTCTTTTCCTATGGAGATGACGTGCAAATTACTTCCAGCCTACGTTTCATTTCAGGGCTGGGTTTTAATTAAACATTACCACCCACCAGCATGGCAATGTCTATTAAATCAGAAACACTTGCTGCAAAGTTCCCTATTCAAGAATTGTCGGAGAGCCAAACAACTTTTCTTTGTAGCCTACACTTGGGTTTCCACTTGATAAAGTCAAAATGGGCTACATCGTAAAACTTCATGAAAACCAAAAAGAGCTTTTTGTTCTTTAAGGTTATGGTTAGGCTAAGGTTAGCAGTGTGGTTAAGGTTAAAATGAGAGTTCAGTTTACAATCTGATTTTAAGAAAATAAAATGTAGGAATAGACAGGGTTTATGGCTGTGTTAACTAGTGACGACCCTATACTTGACCGCCTTGCCATGGAGCAAATTAAAATGCAAAAACAGTTTTCACACCTCCCCCTTTAACAGCAAATTACTATAATCGATACATTTCACTTATTGAGCTAGTCTGCCTGTCATAACTGAAATGGTGCTCACATAACTTTCATGAGCTGGCTAAGGTTAGCATGCTAGCTAGTTACACTGACAGCTGCCAGTCAGTGCCCCATTTGTTGATATTTCTCTGCTACACGTGGAAATCACCACAATCCCATCCCCAATTCCTGAATGCATATTAGCAGCCTGCGTCAGTCTTCTAGGTGGAACCTAAACAAGAATGGACACTTTAGGACAGGAATTACTCAAAATAGGGGCAACAATTCCCTCGGAGGTGGCTTTTAAACATTTGCTTGAGTTGACAAGAAAAACTGTGCCAAAAACAAATTACCATTGATATAAAATATACTTGATTATACTGATATGGTAAAAAAAATACATAATTACGTTGATGCATTTAGGCAGACATTTGACAATAAATAATTTTATATAAAAAAAATGTAATCCTGATCAGATCATCAAAATATGACTTCTCATTTAGCAGCAAATTAATACATGTATTACTGTCGCTCTAAAGCGACAAATTCATCCAGAAGACAAGACTCACTAATTCATACATGTATTACTGTCGCTCTAAAGCGACAAATTCATCCAGAAGACAAGACTCACTAATTCATACATGTATTACTGTCGCTCTAAAGCGACAAATTCATCCAGAAGACAAGACTCACTAATTCATACATGTATTACTGTCGCTCTAAAGCGACAAATTCATCCAGAAGACAAGACTCACTAATTCATACATGTATTACTGTCGCTCTAAAGCGACAAATTCATCCAGAAGACAAGACTCACTAATTCATACATGTATTACTGTCGCTCTAAAGCGACAAATTCATCCAGAAGACAAGACTCACTAATTCATACATGTATTACTGTCGCTCTAAAGCGACAAATTCATCCAGAAGACAAGACTCACTTGAAAAAACGTTCCGATTGGACAGTTTTGTTATTTGTAGCAGAACGGTCAAAGGGGATTGGTTAGGGGTTAGAGGTGAAAGGTGAGGTTCATACTCTCTCCTGCATTAATGCGTACTAGCCGGGTCTGTTGCTGCGAGTCCTGCGTTCCCGCGGTAATCGCATAGGTACCTGGTGACACCTCAATGTGGAAATCCTCAGGTGATGACCGTGCCTGGAGAAACACAAGCATACCTTAGTATCTCAAACACATGACTATGACAAGTAATGCCATTTCAAATGGAATGTTTTTGTTGACTTTCTCCATTTGAATGTATGGGATCTGTCCTAAACATCTAAATATACAATATGACATGTTGCTGCACTTAAAAGGCTGCAACTTTGCCTTACATGTTTCCTGATCTGCAATGAGGTCCCTAGGCATTGGTGAGATTGAGAATGGTATCTGCACACATGGGTTCTCTCCTTTTCCATAGGCTCATTCTCCGACGTGTAAAAGTTCTGTAATACAAACAAAAATTCACCCAGTATTCACAAATGCATGAACCAAATAAGGGCAATAGGATTGGGTTGGAGCACATACAATACCTTGCATTGATATGTTGTCTGAGCCATGAATTCCGCTATGGTCTCAAAAGCATCATCCAGGCTTGTGTGGGCTGAGTTTCCCAGAACCTAAAATATGGACAGTTGGGGATGATATGATAAAGACAGTTTCCAAAAATACTCATTAGCCCATATAGTTCAGAGAAAAGACGATAGCGAAGACATAAAAACAATTACACGTAGGCCTACCTCACTCCCGGCGTTGCCATCCGTTGGTGTTGTATTGGGAGACGGACTCGTCCAGTCTACGCTCCGTCTCGACGCTCGCTCCAGTACTTCCAGGCCTAGTCTGGCGGAGCGGCGCAGGGATGACTCCAGCTGCCAGGCTTGTGTTGCCATGCGAAAACACGGGGAGTCAAATCTCTGCCGTACCCGAGACACTGACAAACGACCCTTTTATGACAAGGACTAAAATGGTAGCATAATGTTAACGTGACATAACGCGGCCGTCACAACCTCCCTTGGATTGTAGAGCGCTCTAATTATGTGGTTGCGTATCATACATATGACAGAGCACGAGCAGCAACGCAACGTGCAGTGACCACTCCATTAGATCCCTAGAAATTCGAAAATATGTTGAACATGAATTCATTCCATCCTATCCTGTGAATTTGTATGGACGAGACAAACAATTTATTCACGTAAAGTTACTTACCCAAACACTTGGGCCTGTTTTGGTTACTTTTGTGCGCACTAAACTTGCTGTAAAGATTACGTCGTCACATTTCCGGTCTAGGGCACCGCCTTTATCTGGATTGGCTCAAACCAGCTCATTCTCTCAGCAAATTAGTCCTGTATTATGGTAAGTGTCACAAATATTGAACATTATTTAAAAATGGGCATTGTTCATGGCCTGAAATCGTCATTTGATGTGCTGTGAAATGGTTAGAATGCTGGATGTAATAATGTCTAGACTCAAAATAGTTAAAGAATGTTCTCTTTTAGGTTGTTTTAATATACGTATGTAACAGACCACTTTCACAAAGATATCAAATACCCAAACGACATAGGCATGCCAACTTATAGCAGACAAGTCGAGATCAAAATAACTGCCAAAAGAGTGACACAGCGGTCTAAGGCACTGCAGCTCAGTGCTAGAGGCACCACTAGACACCCTGGTTCGAATCCAGGCTGTATCACATCCGGTCGTGATTGGGACAGGGCAACGTCATCCGTTTTTGGCCATCATTGTAAATAAGAAATTATTCTTAACCGTCTTGCCTAGATAAAGTTAATCTTGATTCACCAGTAATCAAACCCTGGCCCTGCAAAACCATTTGGGTACAGGTTGACCCAGCCAAACACTGACACCTCATTCATCCAATTATCTAGAGTTAATGTATTCAAGGCAATTTGTAGATCAGTGAATCTGTCCAGGCAGCAATCTCTCAAGCACAGCAATTCTCAACTGGTGTGTCACAGTGAGTATAAATGTAATAAAAATACATCTGAATTTAAAACCGAGACTACGTATTATTGAATAACTTCATCTCTGAACAATTTCACTCCGTTTTCAAGAGCCATTAGCACCATTTTGCAGATTTTGTAGTTCCAAACCAGTGAGTTTAACATTCAAGATGGGCAAAAATTACATTTTATATAACTTCTAGTTTACTATCAATACAGCAGTAAAAATATTTTTTCCATATTGCATTTAGGCGACAAAAAAAGTGCTGCAAATATTGGGTGAAATTGTTTAACTTGGGTCCCGAGGCAAAACCAATTGAGAACCACTGCTCGAACACCTTAATTAGCCTAGTCAGATTAGTACATGTTGAGTTGGAACAAGTCCGCACACCCGGTAGTTACCAGGAACAGGGTTAGTGACCAATGGCAAAGGCATTCTATGCAGCAAATCAATACATTCTCAGTTCCTTGCGCAACAACTTTTACCTGACAATGTGTGAGATAAGCTTCAGACAACATTTACATCTTCAACAGACCACAAGACAAAGCCAATCCAATTTATACAGTTTATTCTTGCAAACAACATTGACAGGAGCTTATGCCATCAGCACGCAGGCTCCTCCCACTGCCTTGATCTTCTCCTCTGCCCGTCGACTGAAGAACTTTGCCTTGACGATCACAGGTTGCTTGGGCAGTTTGCCTTTGCCCAGCACTTTGAAGTAGCCCTGTGGAGACAGAACCAAAATTGCCTAACACAGCTACACAAAAAGTTTGACATCTCATTGAGTCGCCCACCTTCCCACAAAGTCAGTCCTATTAAGTACATGGCCCTACATGCTGCATCTGCTAAATAAATGATTCCAAACGATAGGCAGCAGATCCAGTTATGCAAGTATAAAGACATGCATGGCCATCTCAAAACTACTAGCTACCGTCTATATCCACTTGATAAACCCTCATAGCAGCTCCTTTCACACCAATGCAAGTCTAAGATTCAGTGCCAGAGGTCAGCATGGCTACAACAAACCTGATTTAAGTCTAAACCATTGACACCCTGGAGCTACTGGTCAAGAAGCCCATGTTATTCAACAACCGCAGCAGGCCGTCATTTGTGCAAGCCTCTAATTAGGGATTTCATTACATCAGTTTAGTTTGAATGGCCAGCTAGTACACAAGCAAGTTCTCCACAGCCCAAAGTTAGATAATTTGGCATGACAGCATGTAAAGGCCAAGAGCTCCTGCTCAAACATGGCTCTAGAACAGTCCTGGCAACAACGTTTAACACTTGTAACTGTCCATGTGGCCGATTGACCTATTACAGGGCCAGCCGGTGAATAGGAACAGCCTTCACTCTTAGAGAACTCTAGCACACCAAAACAATGGTGTTTGTCAAGATGTGACTCTGAGTCTCTGACAGCATCACCCCATGTGGCACACTGAACACAAAGCTATTTATAAGCTACTAACCAGGGGACTGATTACCTGAATCAGGCATTAGCACTGGGCTAAATAAAAGTCCTGTAGAGTAGACTGGTCATATTCAAAACATGTTCTACATTGCCATAACTGGAGGCAAGTCAAATTGTTCCTCAAATAAAGCCGAATCTACCTTACACCATTACACTTAAAGGGGAATATATACATGAACCAGCACCTGGGACCAGACATATGGTGCTCTGGGGAAGATACTTACAGCGCGCACGGCATCAATGATGGGCGCAGGGCCTTCGGGCTTCTTGGCATAGTTGAGCCTGGTCTGCTCGCTCACGAGTGTCCACAGTTTGTCCAGGTTGACAGTGGGGCAGTGCACGGTGTTCCTCTTGAGATGGTAGTGTCTCATGCCCACCTTACCAAAGTACCCAGGGTGGCTGTGGAAGCAGAGACCAGACAGGACACACCAAGCATATTGTATTAAACCAAAGTCTTACTGGTGATGAGGTTGAAGCGCAGTCTTAACACTGTCATGACAATGTAATCAACAGATGACATCAGAAGTGGTGGGACTGAAAACCCACCAGAAAGCAAAACCCATCAACCACTTTGTATGTCGTCAATAGTAACTTCACCGCATGACAAGACAATCTGTCGCACAAAATGAATGCGACAAGGAATTATTTCATCCTACAGCCATAAGTAAAGTGAGCAAAAAAAACATCTTATAGTACTAGAGGTGTTGGGCAAAAATATCAACACTTGTAACTGCCCATGTGGGTGACTAGCCTATGAGAGAGGCCAGTCGGTGAATAGGACCAGTCTTCACTCTTAGAGAACTCTAGCACACCAAGACAATGGTGTTTGTCAAGATGAGACTCTGAGTCTCTGATATGCTTAAAAAACACAACATTGATCATGTTTTCTTACTACTCAAGCCACCAAACAATAGTGTACACCTACAGTAAAGGTTCACAACGAATATGTTACATTGTTCCTTACTAAAACAAAAATGTAAAAGTACTCTACTCACTATTTGTCGAAGTTAATTCTGTGGTGATGCATGCCACCGGCATTACCACGACCTCCAGGATGCTTCCTGTGCTTGCCTAGGACGAGAGAGAAACAGTTCTCACACGTTTTGCAATAGCTACCATTACTATCCACAAGTATCACCAATGTTGACCATGCTCAACTCACCGATACGACCATGTCCGTGGCTGACGTGCCCACGGAGCTTCCTGGTCTTGGTCTTCTTGGTAGGCTGCAAGACATAATTTACTTTAGGATAACAAAATAAATATCATGATTGGACAAGATGTAGGAGACATTTATCCATGTCAACAACCGAACAGAATACTTCATGACGGGTTGCAAGAACGAGATAAATAGAACAGACATACGATCGAGCTTCCACGCGACCCTACTTATGGCAGGCAACGTTAGCGACGAATAGATTAGCTAGTAAACTAAACTACCACAACATAGATGTGGTGATAATGGCTGATGTTGCAAGTATTTCGATATAAAATATTTTACAAGGACGGTTCATTTGAGTTTCGTGACAGAATTAAGAATTAACGAAATTGTAACATTGTCAGTAAACGTGGGTCGCTACCAAGCATAGGCCTGTATCCAATATTCGGGAGAGCTCGCCTGTTTACAACGTTTTTCTACCATATTCTCCTTAATAATGACAATGGTTAGGGACAATGTCTATAACATATATGATAACTAAACAAATGTGTGATTTTTCTACTCGTACAACACAGGATGGACATAGATTTCAACCTAATTTTACAGCAGAAGTATGCACGACAACACTTACCATCTTGGAGGAGAGTTGAAAGAGGAACGTGAATCTGAAATCTCACGGTTTTGTACGAGATTTACTACCCGACAACTTTCATGGAATCCAACAGCGACATCAGACGGACACCAAGAGGCATACAGAATAAACATCGATCATTTGACCTCGTTTATGAAACAGTGATATTCATTCTTGAATTCGATTGAATGAGAATCGTTGTTTTTTTTAACTCAACCAAAACCAAATTATTAACCTTTGTAGGCCTGCATCAAACTGAAGTGAAAGCAAAAGTCAATAGGCAGTCTGTAATTTCTAATTAATCAGAATATTGAAAGGGGTATTTCATCTATGATCTGTTTATGTCACACATGTAGCAGAGAGAGAGAGACTGTAGCAAAGATCTCAATTGGAGTAACACCAAGTTAATTTATTTTCATGGTAGTACATAATTCGGCAGCCCATGATTTATCGTATTTTCCAGCAGAGTAGGTGGCGGCATGCAATTAAACGGTTGTTTGCCGACCGCCATGATATCATAGAAGAAGACGAACACCAAATTCAACCCAAGTTATTTTTGCATTGAAGAAGAACCCACTCAGTGGTGTAGCGCAGGGTATACGCAGGTATGCCCACGTTCTTTTCAGTAGCCTAGGCATGGTGTATACTGTACTCACTTCTTAATCCCCATTGATGTGTAACAAAGTAGTGTAGTGTAGGCATATGCTGTATCAATTAATAAGGGTGATGGAACAGATCAGAATGTTTAGTTTAAAATGTTGATCAAATATAATTTCTTCACAATTTAAGCGCATCAATGTGTGCATAGCGGTAGGCATAAGCCCAAATGTTCCAATATTCTATTTGCGGGAAATCAACATTTTAAAATGCGCAATTCACGTGAGCTGTTTCATTAACAGAGATGGACATATCATATATTAGAAAATTAGGGAGGGGAGATGCAATCATCATGGCTTACTAATATGACTGGGATAATGTCTTTGGATGCTAGACAATGAAAGCAAGTTGATTTGAAAACCAATAGAAAAGGAGAGCGCATAAGAGGAAGTGTTTATAAAATATTTCCCTCAACATTTCTATGGTTGGACTTTGAAGCAAGGTAAATACATGTCTTACCTGTTGCCTCATAATCTGAAGTAAAATGTCAAGGTTTCAAACAATTAAGGAACAGGGAAAATATATAACGATGCTAATGATAGGCCTAATCTTCTGGAAAGGCTTTCCCAAAAACCTTCAATTAAATGTTAACTAGCTACAAAGTAGCCTATGAATACCTTTTTTTAAATTATATTTATTTAACCTTTATTTAACTAGGCAAGTCAGTTAACACGTTCTTATTTACAATGACTGCCTACCAAAAGCCAAAAGGCCTCCTGTGGGGACAGGGGCTGGGATAAAAAATATAGGACAAAATACACATCACGAAAAGAGAGACACCACAACACTACATAAAGAGAAACCGAAGACAACAACATAGCATGGCAGCACACATGACAGCACAGTATGGTAGCAACATGACAACAACATGGTAGCAACACAACATGGCAGCAGCACAAAACATGGTAGAAACATTATTGGGCACAGACAACAGCACAAAGAGTAAGAAGGTAGAGACAACAATACATCACGTGAAGCAGTCACAACTGTCAGTAAGAGTGTCCATGATTGAGTCAAATTCTACCTGGCAGAATTATATGATGATTATTTGCATCAATCCAGTAGCCATTTGTTTTGCAAACGCCATCTCATGTGCACTACAGAAAGACAGCTAACCAAACAACAGTGTTGGTGCTATCAGACAAGAATTAAAGGGCAACTACACTTTGTAGTAGACACATTGTATCTTAGATTTTTCTCAGACCTCAAAAGTGGTCACCTGATGTGGTTTAAGCATTGTTGTGGACTTATAATAAAGTGCGACTTTGAGAGCCAAAACCTGGAAGAAAATATATATAAAAAACACAAAACCGGTGAATTTCTGACTCCGTTGACAGCCTCATTTTCTATTTCAATAATAGGCCTACTATTAGCTTACTTGCACAGTACATCTTGGGTTGGCCTGACTGTGAAAGACCAATATAGGATTTATCATTTTAGGTCCTTCAGAATACGTGTCACTGTTTCTTATAGAATTTTTTGCACAGGGCGCCTTCCTTTGCCAGGTGGGCTGTCAAGGACATTTTTAGCAAAATGAGAGTCTGTCTACTTCTCCAAGCACCACTGAAACCACTGGTTCTATTTATCTTTGTTGGAACACGTGAGTGATTTTCTCTGTAATGCATTTTAAAGAGGTTGCTTTTTTGGACATGTTACTAATATGTTTTGAAGAGGGGACAATAGGAGTAGTAGCCCGTCTCAGGATGGCTTCATATTAAGGCTCCGTTATGTGATGCTGTCGCCTACTTCCCTGTATCGTTTAAGATTAACATACAGTATAGCATATTTATCTTATTGTGATGTTGTGCTCAGTCATATTACATCACAAGCAGTTCAACAGTGTAAGCCACACAGAGATCCTATTAAAATGTAAGTTGTAATATGTCATTCTACGGTAAGCCACATGCAGCCTACTACATTTCCATCTACAGGAGGTGCCTGTGAGTTATGGATTTCACAAAAATCGATTTTACACTGAGTGAATGTACTATTACGTTTGCCGTGCTGTGCAGACTGTCATGTCAAGTCAAGTCCAGAGTGTGTGTGCCCTCTGCAAGAAGAGGTAGTTGTGCAAAAAGTGCACCAACAAACACCATTCCCATCATACAACTAACAATCCTACCTGTAGGTTTGTGGCTCTTTGAAAATGCACCATCATTATCACCAACCCCAGCAAAGAGTAGTACCATGACTCACATAGACTAATCGCTCTTAAATAGTCACGTGATGCCTTGGACCATTGTAGGCATACAGCAGGCACATCTTATAGACGATGCACAAATGAACACATGTCCGCCTTACCAAATGGACGGTGTCCCGAACAACATACAGCTGCAGCCATACCACGACAATTCCACTGCCAACATACACACGAGACACGCCCCTTGGGAGCAGCGAAAGCTTCTGGAGAACCGAAGAGTGGAGGTGGAAGTGAAAATGTCTGCTGTGGAGAACTCTGTCAATCAGACACGGCTGGAGTGAGTGTAGAGAAGAGATGCCAGCAGAGGTCAAATTGGTAGCTGAAGCTTAGCTGCCTCATATGGAAATGCTACGTTGTGGTTTGTGTCGCCTATACATGAAACTGTCTTGATTTATATACATGTACTTTTACCTGTCTTATTCTTTCTTTTCACCTTCATTTGATATTTTTGTTTGGTTAGCAATATTTAATACCCTTATTAAAAAACACAACTTAAGTAAATCTGAGGGCCTTAGCGTGTAATACAGTGATTTATGTAGGTTAGAAAGCATCAAGACAATGAAGTGGAAGGCAGAGGACCAGATCAAAATGGCGAAGATACTTATATCATAGGAGCTGGATAAAGGCATCAGCCAATTAAACATGGAATTTGAGGTACAGTATCCCCCTCCCCATCTGTTTCACAGATGAATAAAAAGGTCAATGGGATCTGAATTGCTGTGTCTCTTGTACTGTTGTTTGGGTTATTGATGTTATGTCTAAAATTAAGGGAGATTCCTAGTCGGTTGTACAACTGAAATATATCTTACCAATTTAGCCCAACCACTCTGAATCAGAGAGCTGCGGAGGGCTAATCAACATCCACGTCTTCGGCACCCAGGGAACAATGGGTTAACTGTCTTGTTCAGGGGTAGAACAACAGATATTTTACCTTGTCAGCTCAGGGATTCAATCTAGCAACTTTTCAGATACTGGCCCAATGCGCCTACCCGCCAGGCTACTTGCTGCCCCAAGTGATTGGTGGCTTGTTTTTATTGTTATTGTTTTTGTGTCTGAAAAACAAGACCTGTTTGGGTTTTTGCTCTGCCCATGACAGAAGCTTTTGCAGCAGTTACAGGCAACTCCTGTATATGTACATAACTGCAACAGGATATAGCCATTTGCCACTAACTGGACCATGTACAGAACCACATCACAGCCAGAGCTCACCACAGTTTAGCTATTACACTACCGGTAAAAAGTTTGGACATACCAACTCATTCAAGGGTTTTTCATTCATTTTAACAATTTTCTACATTTGCAGAATAATAGTGAAGACATCAAAACTATGAAATAACACACAAGGAATCATGTAACCAAAAAAGTTTTAATCAAATCAAAATATATTTTATATTTGAGATTCTTCAAATAGCCCCCCTTTGCCTTGATGACAGCTTAGCAAACTCTTGGCATTCTCTCAACCAGCTTCATGAGGTAGTGACCTGGAATGCATTTCAATTAACAGGTGTGGCTTCTTAAAAGTTAATTTGTGGAATTTCTTTCCTTCTTAATGCGTTTGAGCCAATCAGTTGTGCTGTGACAAGGTAGGGGGGTATACAGAAGATGGCCATATTTGGTAAAAGACCAAGTCCATTTTATGGCAAGGACAGCTCAAATAAGCAAAGAGAAACAATAATCCATCATTACTTCAAGAACTTTGAAAGTTTCTTCAAGTGTAGTTGCAAAAACCATGAAGCATTACCTCTGCTACAGAGGATAAGTTCATTAGAGTTAACAGCCTCAGAAATTGCCGCCCAAATAAATGCTTCACAGAGTTCAAGTAACAGACACATCTCAACATCAACTGTTCAGAGGAGACTGTGTGAATCAGGCCTTCATGGTTGAATTGCTGCAAAGAAACCACTACTAAAGGACACCAATAAGAAGAAGAGACTTGCTTGGGCCAAGAAACATGAGCAATGGATATTAGACCGGTGGAAATATGTCCTTTTGGTCTGGAGTCCAAATTTGAGATTTTTGGTTCCAAACGCCGACCTGCCTTACAACAGGCCTACAAGCCCTCAGTCCAGCCCCTCTCAGCCTATTGTGGACAGTCTGAGCACTGATGGAGGGAGTGTCCGTTCCTTTTTGTAACTTTGGCAGTTGTTGTTGCCATCCTGTACTTGTCCCGCAGGTGTGATGTTCGGATGTACCGATCCTGTGCAGGTGTTGTTACACGTGGTCTGCCACTGCGAGGACGATCAGCTGTCCGTCCTGTCTCCCTGTAGCACTGTCTTCGGCGTCTCACAGTATGGACATTGCAATTTATTGCCCTGGCCACATCTGCAGTCTTCATTGACTCCTTGCAGCATGCATAAGGCACGTTCACGCAGATGAGCAGGGACCCTGGGCATCTTTCTTTTGGTGTTTTTCAGAGTCAGTAGAAAGGCCTCTTTAGTGTCCTAAGTTTTCATAACTGTGACTTTAATTGCCTACCGTCTGTAAGCTGTTAGTGTCTTAACGACCGTTCCACAGGTGCATGTTCATTAATTGTTTATAGTTCATTGAACAAGCATCGGAAACAGTGTTTAAACCCTTTACAATGAAGATCTGTGAAGTTATTTGGATTTTTACAAAGCTTACCTGGTTAAATAAAGGTGAAATATATATATATTTTTAAAGACTATTGTAGCTGGAAATGGCTGATTTTGAATGGAATATCTACATGGGCGTATAGAGGTCCATTATCAGCAAACATCACTCCTGTGTTCCAATGGCACGTTGTGTTTGCTAATCCAACTTTAAAAAACATAAGCTGGCACACACCCAGAAAAGTTTGTTGGCAGCTTCATTTAATAGTACCCACAAAACACCAGTCTCAACGTCAACAGTGAAGAGGCAATTCCAGGATGCTGGCCTTCTAGGCAGAGTTCCTCTGTCCAGTATCTGTGTTCTTTTCCCCATCTTAATCTTTTATTTTTATTGGCCAGTCTGAGATATGGCTTTTTCTTTGCAACTCTGTCTAGAAGGCCAGCATCCCGGAGTCACCTCTTCACTGTTGACGTCGAGACTGGTGTTTTGTGGGTACTATTAAATTAAGCTGCCAGTTGAGGACTTGTGAGGCGTCGGTTTCTCAAACTAGACACTCTAATGTACTTGTCCTCTTGCTCAGTTGTGCACTCCTCTTTCTATTCTGGTTAGAGACAGTTTGTACTGTTCTGTGAAGGGAGTAGTACACAGTGTTGTTCCAGATCTTCAGTTTCTTGGCAATTCGCTATCAATTGGGGTGACAGGGTAGCCTAGTGGTTAGAGCGTTGGACTAGTAACCGGAAGGTTGCAAGTTCAAACCCCCCAAGCTGACAAGGTACAAATCTGTCGTTCTGCCCCTGAACAGGCAGTTAACCCACTGTTCCTAGGCTGTCATTGAAAATAAGAATTTGTTCTTAACTGACTTGCCTAGTTAAATAAATATAAAATAAAAATCAACCACCCTCCATTTTGGCCAATTTACGAGTGTCAGTTTGGCTACAACCAATACTGTTCAGCCTTTCTTTTCACAAAATAACCAAAATACTAAAGAAAACAAAGATAACTAAGGTCAGGGCGTGACAGTACCCCCCCCCCCCCCCCCCACTCCCGGCCGCATACCTAACCATATATGGGAGGGTCTGGGTGGGCATGTAACCTCGGTGGAGGCTCTGGTTCTGGATGCCGCCCCCCTTCTTTACACTGATCCCTCCACCTTTGTAGTACTGACCCGTGGATCATCGCCTGAGGCTCTGGACTGCGGATCGTCGCCGGGGACCCCGGGCTGGGGACCTTCGCCGGAGACCCCGGGCTGGGGACCATCCCTGGAGGTTCCGGACTGTGGCCCGTCGTTGGAGGTTCCGGACTGTGGCCCGTCGTTGGAGGTTCCGGACTGTGGCCCGTCGTTGGAGGTTCCGGACTGTGGCCCGTCGTTGGAGGTTCCGGACTGTGGTCCGTCGTTGGAGGTTCCGGACTGTGGCCCGTCGTTGGAGGTTCCGGACTGTGGCCCGTCGTTGGAGGTTTCGGTCTGTGGCCCGTCGTTGGAGGTTTCAGTCTGTGGCCCGTCGCCGGACGCTCTGGACTGGCTACTGTCGGCGGAGGCTCTGGACTGGCTAATGTTGCCAGACGCTCTGGACTGGCTACTGTCGCCAGACGTCCTGGACTGGCTACTGTCGCCGGACACTCTGGACTGCCGAGTGCGTGGTGCCTGGTGACAGTACCCAGGCCTGGTGCGTGGTGCCGGCACTGGTGGTACCGGGCTGGGGACACGCACCTCAGGGTGAGTGCGAGGAGCAGGAACAGGGCGTACTGGACTGCCGAGGCGCACTGTAGGCCTAGTGCGTGGTGCCGGCACTGGTGGTACCGGGCTGGTGACACGCACCTCAGGGCGAGTGCGGGGAGGAGGAACAGGACATACTGGACTGTGGAGGTGCACTGGAGGCCGGGTGCGTGGTGCCGGCACTGGTGGTACTGGGCTGGGGACACGCACCTCAGGGCGAGTGCGGGGAGCAGGCACAAGACGTACTGGACTGTGGAGGCGCACTGGAGGTCTGGAGTGTATAGCTGACACAACCCGTCCTGGCTGGATGTTTATTTTCACGCTGCAAATGCAGGGCGCTGGCACAGGACGCACTGGGCTGTGCAGACTCACCGGAGACACAGTGCGCAGAGCCGGCACAGGATATCCTGGTCCAAGGAGGTATACTGGAGACCAGGAGTGCTGAGTCGGCACCTTCCTTTCTGGCTGGATGCCCATTCTAGCCCGGCCAATGCGAGGAGCTGGAATAGAGCGCACCGGGCTATGAATGCGAACTGGAGACACCGTGCGTATCTCTGCATAACACGGTGCCTGACCAGTCACACGCTCCCCAAAGTAAGCACGAGGAGTTGGCTCAAGTCTCCAACCTGACTCAGGCCATCTCCTGGTGTGCTCCCCCAAAAAACATTATTGCCGGCTGCCTCTCGGGCTTCCGTGCTAGCCGCGTACCCTCATATCGTTGCCGTTCCTCCATTCTCTGTAATTTCTCCTCGTGGTATCACCGTTCCGCTTTCGCTGCCTCTATCTCCTCCTTAGAAAGGCGATACTCCCCCGGCAGCGTCCAGGGTCCTGCTCCATCCAATATTTCCTCCCATGTCCATACTGACTGCTCCTCCTGAACACGCTGCTTGGTCCTTATTTGGTGGGTTCTTCTGTCACGGTCGTCGTATGGAGGAGACCAAGGCGCTGCGTGGTAAGCGTTCATTCTCCTTTAATTAAAGAAAGAACACTGAACAAACTAACAAAACAAACCGTGAAGCTAATATGAGAAGTACAGACAGGCAACTAAACATAGAATAAGAACCCACAAAATACCCAAGGAATATGGCTACATAAATAAGGTCCCCAATCAGAGACAACGATAAACAGCTGCCTCTGATTGAGAACCAATTTATGCAACCATAGACATATAAACACCTAGACTTACAAAAACCCCTAGACATACAAAAAACCCAAGATAACACAAAAACTAAACAAACCACCCTCGTAAACACCCTGACCTAACCAAAATACGAAAGAAAACAAAGATAACTAAGGTCAGGGCGTGACAACAGGTTAATAGGTTAAACATTTCATTTTTAATTCCAATGTTTTTTTTCAAGATACAACATTGTCATCTTTGGCAGATTTTCAAGGAAGGTAAGTATATTATTTTGTATACATACTGCATATTTCCCATCACCTAATGAACAACCACAATACCAGTGTGGTGTTCAGAGTGCGAGCTGATCAAGGGGTCAAAAATGTCGATATTGCCAGATGTATGTTCACTGTCCGAGGAACAGGCCGTGGAAGCTTTATTCCTGGCAAAAGTGTCCGTTGTTCTTTTTCTCTCCTCCATCTCTGTCTGTCTTTGTACATGGAACCTGTCTCACATGCATTAATTAAAAAACCCTAAAGATGTCAGCTGCTGATTTTCAGATTTACACCACATAAACACTCAGCCATTTTCGCTGGACTATCAAACCCCTGTTGCTGCCAAGTCATGATTTGCCTGGGGGTTAGCCTTGCAATAACAAACGCTTATGGAGAGATGTTTGGAGTGCTGTGACATGTCACATGGCACAGTTTGGAGGAAGAAGGCTACCTTGACCTGTCAAATTCTCTCCACCTCTCCTGTGTGGGATATGTGTCTTTACCTCGTCTGTGGGCAGATCTGCAGCATTTCACAGAGAGTTGGAATAATCACCCTTTAAGTACAGAGGCGAACCTGACACCTCCCCAACTGTCGCCTTAGCACTACACAATGGATTAAAATGATCAAGCTTCAAGTGGTATTTATGTATTAATTTGTGATCTGGTAATGTAAAAGTCTTATAATGACATTATCTTCTATTGTTTGTCCTCATGTGTCTGTTTTTCAGCATAAAGTACTCTGTAGCCACTTAGTGTGGACACCAGGTGACACTACACACACACACACACACACACACACACACACACACACACACACACACACACACACACACACACACAGATTCCTGTTGAACACAGTCTCGTTAACGACCTTATTTTCTCAATAACAGTCTCTCTACTTCACTTCATCCCTCTCCCCCTTCTCCCTAAATCCTCTAGGTTATATCAGCTGTCCTTATTTTTCAACTTCTATGTTTCGATAGTGTAACATACATTAAGCTTTAAAACAAATACATTAGTGCTTTCGATATCAATGAAAGAGTTGCATGAATTTCTTGTTAAATTAATGGATGTTTCTCAAGTTACGATTCGGCCACCTCAAATCAAACTGGGATAGAGAGGATACACATTACCCTGTTAATTGCCTGGGATTTAGTTTGAAATATCTTACCTCCATGCCCATCAACAAAGCTGATCTGTCCCAGTTCTGTATAGAGTAATGCATTTATTTTCCAATTCTATACATTTGACTTTATACAGTATCTAGTACTGGACTTGGAGTCTGAATCTGATTCTGAACCTGAATCAGAGTTAGTCTGAGTCTGTATGGGATCCAGGTCTGAAATCTGGATCTGATTAAGATTCACTGGAAATATAATCAGACCTGGAGCCAAACCCAAAGTCAGAACTGAATCCGTCAATAGAGTTGGATCCAAAGTCAGAATCGGAAACCAAATTGGAATTTGATTGAGCGACTGAAGAAGCGGAGGACATTGAGGGGTGTTATGGGGTGTCCAATGAGCAGCCTGAGAAGGGGTATGGGACAACAGGGATGGAGAGTGAGGATTTCTGCGCTGTGTATTTGAATGGGGGCAACTTGCTGTGCTGTGATGGCTGCCCAAGGTCTACCACCTCTCCTGCCATGTACCACCCCTTCTAAGCTTCCCACTGTACGTCTTGAGATCCTATTTTCTGGTGTTTAGAAACGTTTTATAATGATATCTAAAAAAATAAATCAATTAGAGCTTTTACATCCCGCAAATGTTACAAGTTAATGAATGTCTAGAATACTGTGGTGCAAAACAGAAACTGTCTTGGGTTGGCATTGTTGACAATGTTCACAGAGCTACAATATGAAATATGTAACCAATAACCGACAGTTTATGTAATACGGAAAGCCTCTGGATAGGATGAGAACGTTTGACTCTGACCCTCTCTCGCTGCCCTACAGGGGTGACTGGGTGTGCACATTGTTTTCCGGAAGTGACCCAGACCCTGGGGTGGAGTATCACTGTAGGACCATTACACCCCTTAGACAGACCGCACACCCTACACACTGTCCAGCCTGGACCAAAGAGTGGGTTATGTTGATGATGATGATGATGACTTGATTGCATTCATTAGGAAATTCTTTCCGTGTCGTACAGCAAGCAAGCATACACGTGTAAACATAGATAGATTTACAGCACATCACATATATCAAAGGAGTCCACATAAGACCTCACTTGCTGCTTAGGACTGGGGACTATTGGGGGTGGAATTACAATTCATTTCTTCCTGGTACCGGACCTTCTGTACGTGCACGTGCTTACACGTGCTTACACGTGCACCAAAACAAAAAAAATGATGGGCCTAATCGTAGAATGACATATAGAATCCATATTAACTCGATAGGATCTCCATGGGCCTAGTCGTAAAGGTCTGTCATTTCACTTCTAAAACGTATGACACAACCAGTCATGATGTTTTCATCGGATTGTCATACAATTAGGTCAAAGGGCTCCTTTACTAGGCTACCCCGCGCATGTTCATCCATTCATACAATTAGGTCAAAGGGCTCCTTTACTAGGCTACCCCGCGCACGTTCATCCATTCACACAAGTAGGTCAAAGGGCTCCTTTACTAGGCTACCCCGCGCACGTTCATCCATTCACACAAGTAGGTCAAAGGGCTCCTTTACTAGGCTACCCCGCGCACGTTCATCCATTCACACAAGTAGGTCAAAGGGCTCCTTTACTAGGCTACCCCACATCCATTCACAACATATTTCCAGCCTCCAAAACAGTGGTGAATAAAAAGAGACCAAAACACAAAAAAGTGTAAAGACGTTCGGCGATTGTCATTGGGCCAGAATGAATGCCTCTGCTGTCTGCGTGCGTCTCGGTTTCAGCCACTCAACTCTGCCTTGGCAACATGTCAGTGTTCTGGTCGAACCACAATGCATTTAGAAAAGTAGGCCATACCAGTGGCTCCCAAACATATATACATACAGTTGAAGTCGGAAGTTGACATACACAGGTTGGAGTCATTAAAACTCGTTTTTCAACCACTCCACAAATTACTTATTCACAAACTATAGTTTTGGCAAGTCGGTTAGGACATCTACTTTGTGCATGACATGACACAAGTAATTTTTCCAACAAATGTTTACAGACAGATTATTTCACTTATAATTCACTGCATCACAATTCCAGTGGGTCAGAAGTTTACATACAATAAGTTGACTGTGCCTTTAAACAGCTTGGAAAATTTCAGAAAATTATATCATGGCTTTAGAAGCTTCTGATTTCAGTCAATTGGAGGTGTACCTGTGGATGTATTTCAAGGCCTACCTTCAAACTCAGTGCCACTTTGCTTGACATCATGGGGAGATCAAAATAAATTAAAAGAAAGACCTCAGAAAAAAATTGTAGACCTCCACAAGTCTGGTTCACACTTGGGAGCAATTTCCAAATGCCTGAAGGTACCACGTTCATCTGTACAAACAATAGTACGCAAGTATAAACACCATGGGACCACGCAGCCGTCATACCACTCAGGAAGGAGACGCGTTCCGTCTCCTAGAGATAAACGTACTTTGGTGCGAAAAGTGCAGATCAATCCCAGAACAACAGCAAAGGACCTTGTGAAGATACTGGAGGAAACAGGTACAAAAGTATCTATATCCACAGTAAAAACGAGTCCTATATCGACATCACCTGAAAGGCCGCTCAGCAAGGAAGAAGCCACTGCTCCAAAACCGCCATAAAAAAGCCAGACAAAGATGGTACTTTTGGAAAATGTCCTCTGGTCTGATGAAACAACAATGGAACTGTTTGGCCATAATGACCATCGTTATGTTTGGAGGAAAAGGGGGGATGCTTGCAAGCCAAAGAACACCATCCCAACCGTGAAGCACGGGGGTGGCAGCATCATGTTGTTGAGGTGCTTTGCTGCAGGAGGGACTGGTGCACTTCACACAATAGATGGCATTATGTGGATATATTGAAGCAACATCTCAAGACATCAGTCGGGAAGTTTAAGCTTGGTTGCAAATGGGTCTTCGAAATGGACAATGACCCCAAGCATACTTCCAAAGTTGTGGCTAAATGGCTTTAAAAAAACTTGTGACTCTACTGGACTTGTTCTTAAAATGCACGACTTGGACTTGACTAAAGACTCGACCCATTCTACTTGGGAGTCGTTTTCAGACTTGGACCTTGTGACTTGAGACTTGCTTGTGACTCAAATAACAGTGACTTGGTCCCACCTCTGCTAAATCAGTACAGCCTGTCTTGGCTCATATTGTCTTGGCTCCCGTGGTGTGAAAAGGGATGCTCAGTTCTGAGCTTCACAGATAGTGGTTTCCTTGTATCTACATGGTAGGAGTAATAACATGTCCTATTTCATGTTATGGGGCAATGTATACTGGGCTAATCTATAGACTATGTAGTAAGAGAGTGGCTGGCCTGAAAAATATGGGGGGACAGATGAGATGAGCTTCGGGGCCTTGTCCAATGCAAAGGGGGTACTTTTCCCAGTTATTTCCAATATCTAATATATCACACAGAGACAGTAATTATAGCAGGTATAAAGAGTTCAAAAAACGACTTTACCATATTTACAAAAAATGGATGCAATGCCATCACAGCCTTTCTATTTGGTCGAAATTAATAAAGGTTCTCTGGCGCCATCTACTGGAGAGGTGCATCCACTACAAAGGTTACACTTCCGTTTTTCAGCGAAGGACGTGTGCACAAATGGATGATGCTGAGGAGCCCGACGCAGCATCCACTTGACCCTCTGTGTTGAATTGTTTGTGCATTCGTGTTGCCTTTTAATTAAGTACATTTACCTGCAAAAGCAACCGTGCGGCTGTAACAATGTCGATGTCAACATTTCAAAAGGTTACGCTCGTGTCTTGTCTCGTGCTCTGCGTTGCTCTTCTGCTTCCGAAAATGCTGCTAGGCGGAGGGAAGGGTGCACAGACCGAGGGTAAGGTTTAACGCTCTAAAAATGTTAAATATCTTTATTATTCTAGCTAACTATTATAGATTCGTACGTAAGCTTACCTTTCCTTGCATTTTAACACTTTTTTTCTGCACATCGTCGTTTATTTCTGGTTATCTTTGAATAATACCAGCTACATCCCTACAGAGGGCGCTGTCATCACCGGGGAGGAGTGGTGGGTCAGCTGTTTGTTCACCCGCAACAGCCTGACTTTATGTGAAAAAAAGTTCAAATCGGAGTCCCGCACCCGACCCCAACACGCATATATAGAAATTGCGCTACAGGCTTCTGTCAAAGACCGGGGGACGACTTTTTAACTGGGTGCAGGATTTTTTTGTTGCCTGATTTAGATATGTTTCTGCCTATAATTTCCGAGATTTTGGTAGGCTATTTGTTAGTCAACTTGTCTATCAATTAGGTAGAAGAGAAGCTTGCATGTAGGCTGTCATTATGGTGCCCTAAAATACTAAATAAACCCATGCTCACCAGAATAATGTCATAAATCGATAGAATGAAGGCTTCAATCTAGTTGACATTGGTAAAGTGTTCCCTGTCATCTTTCACGGAGCAAAGACGTTTAGCGACCAGGGAGAAAATGCAATAACTCGGTGGAAAAAAAATCGGTGCAAAATTTCCAATTTACATCAGTTTGACCAGTTGTAAGGAAATATAAACCTTTGGTTGAAATACTATCAGCTTTTATGATGCTGATAAAGATAGATACCATCTGAGGTGCTAGCTGATCATTCACATTCTCTCAAGATGCTAAAATAAAGAAATCATATTTCTCTACTCCTGTTCCCAAGTAAACATTTTGTTTACATTTGGTGTACTATTTTACTGCAAAAAATTCTGCAGGACTTAATATAAAAGCTATGTGAGAGGTTATAGGTTTTACAGTCAAGTGTCCAGATTTCAGTTTCCCATTTAACCCATCTGAACAGTAGGCTTCCCTTGTAGTGCCACAGGCCTATTTGAAGTACCCATCTTGTGACTTGTCGAATTTGTGTAGCGCCTCACAATCATCACACATAACATAGCCGGCACTGCTGTCGTCCTCTCCTTCCACTTCACCAAATCTTTCCCAAACAGTAGCCTACTTTTCTGGCCCTCCCTTCTCTTTATTTTCAACTCTCCATTTTGCAGCTTTCCTCTTATTGAATTAAACTCCGTGGATTGACGTTAACTTTTTTGGCCTGTTCCCAAAAGCATTTGGCGATTGGCATGTTGGCTATTTGACTCATGTACAGTTCAGCCCTAAAGTTTAGGCTTATGCACTAATGCCATATAGTCAAAAATAACCTCAATGTAGCCTAAAGACATAAATTGCACAAGAATAATACATTTATGGATTTATTAAGGTATTGTCTCTTTGTTCAACCCGCCCGCCCTTCATCCAACACAATATTTAATTTCCGTAAACCCATCCACCCTGTATTAGCAAGGCTACCACAGCAGGGTTACCTTATCACAACAGCGTAAGTCCAACTCAAGTTGTTATTCCAGTATATCCAGTATGTTAATTCCAGTATATCACAGTATCGGGTTCATCTACCACATTTGCTTTGCAGGTTCAGGACGGTTTCCTCCCATGGTGCACCGGCAGATGGCTCCGGACAGTCAGGGCCAGAGGGCTGCTGGGTCCACCAGGGCACACAACACCGAGGCTATCGCCAGGGCTAAGGGGGGTGGGGGCACAGGGGTAGGGACCGGGGGCAAGTCCAACCTGGCAGGGCAGATCATCCCCATCTACGGCTTTGCGATCCTTCTTTACATCCTCTACATCCTGTTTAAGGTGCGGTGTTGTGGGGTTGACATAGGATACATGCATACACGCACAGACAATAGGGCTGAGCATTTTAAAGAATGTGTGTGTTCCAGTACTCTCATGAAAATGATTTAGAGGACAGGCATGTTAGCGTTTTAAATGTGCAACGGGGCCGAAGACAAAAAGTTTGCATGCAAAAATGTATCGAATACAAACCGTAAATCAAGTAGTCTGGCCCAGCCCTAACATGCGTACACATGCACATACTAGGAAGACACGCATGGAAACACAGTCCATTGTATCCTATTCTCACAGAAAAGGTCCAAATCAAATGCTCATTTATAATCTGCGTATGTTTAAACCCTTAAATCCTATTGTTGAAGAATGTTTTTTTTCTCTTCTCAAAAGATAACCTCAAAGGGGAAGTGTGCTGTACCTACTGAACCCAGATTTCCCTCAGTGAGAGCAGAGAACCGGAAGAGAAAGATCAGTGAGTTACAAACTAATCTCACGATTCTTAAATCGTTCCTCTTTAAGAATCAGTTATATTGGTAACTCTATAGAAAGAAACAGCATCATTCATTGAAATAGTTTCTCTCTAAAACATACAGTCGTGGCCAAAAGTTGAGAATGACACACATATTCATTTTCATAGTCTGCTGCCTCAATTTGCATATACTCCAGAATGTTATGAAGAGTGATGAGATGAATTGCAATTAATTGCAAAGTCCCTCTTTGCCATGCAAATGAACTGAATCCCCCAAAAACATTTCCACTGCATTTCAGCCCTGCCACAAAGGACCAGCTGACATCATGTCAGTGATTCTCTCGTTAACACAGGTGTGAGTGTTGATGAGGAAAAGGCTGGAGATCACTCTGTCATGCTGATTGAGTTCGAATAACAGACTGGAAGCTTCAAAAGGAGGGTGGTGCTTGGAATCATTGTTCTTCCTCTGTCAACCATGGTTACCTGCAAGGAAACACGTGCCGTCATCATTGATTGCACAAAAAGGGCTTCACAGGCAAGGATATTGCTGCCAGTAAGATTGCACCTAAATCAACCATTTATCGGATCATCAAGAACTTCGAGGAGAGCGGTTCAATTGTTGTGAAGAAGGCTTCAGGGCGCCCAAGAAAGTCCAGCATGTGCCAGGACCGTCTCCTAAAGTTGATTCAGCTGCGGGACTGGGGCACCACCAGTACAGAGCTTGCTCAGGAATGGCAGCAGGCAGGTGTGAGTGCATCTGCACCCACAGTGAGGCGAAGACTTTTGGAGGATGGCCTGGTGTCAAGAAGGGCAGCAAAGAAGCCACTTCTCTCCAGGAAAAACATTAGGGACAGACTGATATTCAGCAAAAGGTACATGGATTGGACTGCTGAGGACAGGGGTAAAGTAATTTTCTCGGATGAATCCCTTTTCCGATTGTTTGGGGCATCCGGAAAAAAGCTTGTCCGGAGAAGACAAGGTGAGCGCTACCATCAGTCCTGTGTCATGCCAACAGTAAAGCATCCTTAGACCATTCATGTGTAGGGTTGCTTCTCAGCCAAGGGAGTGGGCTCACTCACAATTTTGCCTAAGAACACAGCCATGAATAAAGAATGGTACCAACACATCCTCTGAGAGCAACTTCTCCCAACCATCCAGGAACAGTGGTGACGAACAATACCTTTTCCAGCATGATGGAGCACCTTGCCATAAGGTAAAAGTGATAACTAAGTGGCTCGGGGAACAAAACATTGATATTTTGGGTCCATGGCCAGGAAACTCCCCAGACCTTAATCCCATTGAGAACTTGTGGTCAATCCTCAAGAGGCGGGTGGACAAACAAAAAGCCACAAATTATGACAAACTCCAAGCATTGATTATGCAAGAATGGTCTGCCATCAGATGTGGCCCAGAAGTTAATTGACAGCATGCCAGGGCGGATTGCAGATGTCTTGAAAAAGAAGGGTCAACACTGCAAATATTGACTCTGCATCAACTTCATGTATTTGTCAATAAAATCCTTTGACACTTATGAAAAGCTTGTAATTATACCTCAGTATTCCATAGTAACATCTGACAAAAATATCTAAAGACACTAAAGCAGAAAACTTTGTGGAAATTAATATTTGGCCACGACTGTACAATCAAATAGTTTAGCTTCACTTCAGACAATGCCACCGTGAAAGGTCTTAACTGACCCTCTCTCCTCCTCTCGCTCTCCTTCTCTCTAGCGGACTTTGAGCTGACTCAGCTGCAGGATAAGCTGAGGGAGACAGAGATGGTGATGGAGAGGATTGTGTCCAAAGCCAGCTACAGTCCTGAAAGGTTTGTTGTTTACCTGGCCAAAGTCTTGCTCCACGGACATCTCTCATTTATTCTCGTTTCAGTCTCTCTTTGCCAAAACCAAAACACATATATTCAACTTTTAAAAAAGATATTCGGGGTCTCTTTCCTTTCCCACCTTACACCATTTTTGCCAAAATATTGGATACATTTTTTTTTTTAAATTTAGGAAGAAAATGTTGTTGAATACAATCTGACTTGAACAATGTATTTACATTGCTATTAATGTGTGTACTTAACTGTTATTGCATGTACCATTGATTGAATTAGCATACCTGTAATACATTCTAATGGGTAGACCCGAAGACATACCTGTAATACATTCTAATGGGTAGACCCGAAGACATACCTGTAATACATTCTAATGGGTAGACCCGAAGACATACCTGTAATACATTCTAATGGGTAGACCCGAAGACATACCTGTAATACATTCTAATGGGTAGACCCGAAGACATACCTGTAATACATTCTAATGGGTAGACCCGAAGACATACCTGTAATACATTCTAATGGGTAGACCCGAAGACATACCTGTAATACATTCTAATGGGTAGACCCGAAGACATACCTGTAATACATTCTAATGGGTAGACCCGAAGACATACCTGTAATACATTCTAATGGGTAGACCCGAAGACATACCTGTAATACATTCTAATGGGTAGACCCGAAGACATACCTGTAATACATTCTAATGGGTAGACCCGAAGACATACCTGTAATACATTCTAATGGGTAGACCCGAAGACATACCTGTAATACATTCTAATGGGTAGACCCGAAGACATACCTGTAATACATTCTAATGGGTAGACCCGAAGACATACCTGTAATACATTCTAATGGGTAGACCCGAAGACATACCTGTAATACATTCTAATGGGTAGACCCGAAGTCATACCTGTAATACATTCTAATGGGTAGACCCGAAGACATACCTGTAATACATTCTAATGGGTAGACCCGAAGACATACCTGTAATACATTCTAATGGGTAGACCCGAAGACATACCTGTAATACATTCTAATGGGTAGACCCGAAGACATACCTGTAATACATTCTAATGGGTAGACCCGAAGACATACCTGTAATACATTCTAATGGGTAGACCCGAAGACATACCTGTAATACATTCTAATGGGTAGACCCGAAGACATACCTGTAATACATTCTAATGGGTAGACCCGAAGACATACCTGTAATACATTCTAATGGGTAGACCCGAAGACATACCTGTAATACATTCTAATGGGTAGACCCGAAGACATACCTGTAATACATTCTAATGGGTAGACCCGAAGACATACCTGTAATACATTCTAATGGGTAGACCCGAAGACATACCTGTAATACATTCTAATGGGTAGACCCGAAGTCATACCTGTAATACATTCTAATGGGTAGACCCGAAGACATACCTGTAATACATTCTAATGGGTAGACCCGAAGACATACCTGTAATACATTCTAATGGGTAGACCCGAAGACATACCTGTAATACATTCTAATGGGTAGACCCGAAGACATACCTGCAATACATTCTAATGGGTAGACCCGAAGACATACCTGTAATACATTCTAATGGGTAGACCCGAAGACATACCTGTAATACATTCTAATGGGTAGACCCGAAGACATACCTGTAATACATTCTAATGGGTAGACCCGAAGTCATACCTGTAATACATTCTAATGGGTAGACCCGAAGACATACCTGTAATACATTCTAATGGGTAGACCCGAAGACATACCTGTAATACATTCTAATGGGTAGACCCGAAGACATACCTGTAATACATTCTAATGGGTAGACCCGAAGACATACCTGTAATACATTCTAATGGGTAGACCCGAAGACATACCTGTAATACATTCTAATGGGTAGACCCGAAGACATACCTGTAATACATTCTAATGGGTAGACCCGAAGACATACCTGTAATACATTCTAATGGGTAGACCCGAAGACATACCTGTAATACATTCTAATGGGTAGACCCGAAGACATACCTGTAATACATTCTAATGGGTAGACCCGAAGACATACCTGTAATACATTCTAATGGGTAGACCCGAAGACATACCTGTAATACATTCTAATGGGTAGACCCGAAGACATACCTGTAATACATTCTAATGGGTAGACCCGAAGACATACCTGTAATACATTCTAATGGGTAGACCCGAAGACATACCTGTAATACATTCTAATGGGTAGACCCGAAGACATACCTGTAATACATTCTAATGGGTAGACCCGAAGACATACCTGTAATACATTCTAATGGGTAGACCCGAAGACATACCTGTAATACATTCTAATGGGTAGACCCGAAGACATACCTGTAATACATTCTAATGGGTAGACCCGAAGACATACCTGTAATACATTCTAATGGGTAGACCCGAAGACATACCTGTAATACATTCTAATGGGTAGACCCGAAGACATACCTGTAATACATTCTAATGGGTAGACCCGAAGACATACCTGTAATACATTCTAATGGGTAGACCCGAAGACATACCTGTAATACATTCTAATGGGTAGACCCGAAGACATACCTGTAATACATTCTAATGGGTAGACCCGAAGACATACCTGTAATACATTCTAATGGGTAGACCCGAAGACATGGGTTCCCAAACTATTTTGGCCCACGACCCCATTTTCATAACCACACATAATATATATATTAACAGCTAATGTTTACTTTTATTTGGGGCTATGGCAGTCAATTGAAAAACATTTTAACAGTATTTCTGATTGTCTTCTCAACTCACAAACACATACGTTTAATGTGGGGCTATGACAGTCAATTGCAAATGAGTCTGACAATGTCTCTTATCTCACCACCACTAATGAGATGGGCCGTGCTTGATGCATGTCGCGGCGGAGCTTCTCAAAGTCAGGGGGCGTGGTCGACAGTGCGCACCTCATCTCTGTTGTCACATCCAACAGGGATCGATATTTGGTTTTAATGCAGACAAGAGCACTGAATGCACCTTCACACAGATATGCGCTGGCGAACGGTGAATGCATTGTCTACAGCATTCGGTCATATGGCAGCTCGATCAGCTGTTCCGATTTCATTTACCTGCATGTCAACTGAGCCACGATCGCAGTCAAACGGATTAGGAAGTAGGTCCCAAAGTGCTCTTCCCAGAATTGGTGAGCAGTCACCACTCGTGTGGGACACTTACTGATGCTGTTTTTTGTTGTTGTTAGAAACATGGCACCTCCGATGGAAGGGGGCATGGTTGGCTTTTGAAAGAGTCTCTCCAATAAGAATTATTTCCTCTGAATTCACCGATTCGGTCACTCATCTGTAGAATGTTTTTGTATTCTCTGCATGCTTGTGTTCAGTTTCCCAAATATGTCTGTTACATTTAGACAAGGAGACATGTTCTTTTCATTACGCAGAAATTCAACCAAGTCTGTTTTCTTTTTTACATCCATTGTGAATGACAATAGTTTGTCTCTCAATGCAAACTCAGTTCGTCTCTCTTAGCAAACTCCAAGTGGGCTGTCATGTGGATTTTACTGACGGGTGGCTCCATCTACCATAAAGGCCTGATTGGTGGAGTGCTGCAGAGATGGTTGTGCTTCTGGAAGGTTCTCCCATCTCCACAGAGGAACACTGGAGCTCTGTCAGAGTGACCATCGGGTTCTTGGTCACCTCCCCTTCTTCCCCAATTGCTCACTTTGGCCGGGTGGCCAGCTCTAGGAAGAGTTGGTGGTTCCAAACTTCTTCTATTTAAGAATGATGGAGGCCACTGTGTTCTTGGGGACTTTCAATGCTGCAGAATGTTTTTGGTACCCTTCCCCAGATCTGTGCCTCGACACAATCCTGTCTCGGGGCTCTACGGACAATTCCTTCGACCTCATGGCTTGGTTTTTGCTCTGACATGCACTATCAACTGTGGGACCTTATATAGACAGGTGTGTGTCTTTCCAAATCATGTCCAATCAATTGGATTTACCACAGGGGGTAATCAAGTTGTAGAAACATATCAAGGATGATCAATAGAAACGGGATGCACTGGAGCTCAATTTCGAGTCTCATAGCAAAGGGTCTGAATACTTATGTGCCTCTGCCTCACCACACATTGTTTTCACCTTATCAATTGCAGCCGGGAATATCAAAGTCTCTGCAATAGTGCGTGGTTTCATATCGTAACGGGCCTAGCCATTCACTGTGTGAATGATTCGAGTGCAACGGTCAAGTGCAGCCTTTTCCCATGATCTAAGGGATCACAGTGGTGTGGGCTGGTTGAATGTGATCTTTTAGATTAGATATTATTTTTTTTATGTATTTTTTAAGGTTAACCACATAATGATTTTGAGATACAAAGACGATATTATAAGGTGTGTATGTGTATCAACAACAACAAAAATGTGTGAATATTTTTCTTCCTCTGAATTCTGGAAATTCTCCCACGACCCCATTTTCACATCAGGCACGACTCCTAGTTTGGGAATCGCTGCCTTGAGCATACTTACCTATGCTTCTGCTGCTCTCCCTGCAGGGTGACAGGGGTGAGTGCCGACCAGGAGGAGAGACTGCTTCTCCAGCTGAGAGAGATCACGCGGGTGATGCAGGAAGGCCGCCTGGTGGAGGGGGTTGCCCCCGCAGAGATGGGGGCACAACACTGGGAAGGTAGACTGGGATTGAAGCCCTTTTTCTGTACCACCCCACACCACTGTGGACATTCTTCTAAACAACATTTCATTTGTGCTTCTTTAAATGGAAGTCAAACTTTGGCTCTTTTATGACGTCATTCAAGACATGTCTGAATACGTTATCCACATTCCACAATACGGAGATATACAAGATTTTGGTGTAACGTACAGTAAGTAGGGTTTAGTGCCTCTGAGGGCTGTATGGAAACGTAATGATATACTGTTTATGTATCCATGGTTGAATTAGGTTTCCCAGAGGATCCCCATCCATGCTGGGAAGAGCCATTCTGTGGATACGACCATACCCAGGCGACCAGCACCGAAGAGCAGCCAGATAGGACCGACGAGTGTGGGGCTGACCAGGAGGGTGGGGCTTACCAGAAGGTTGGGGCTTACCAGGAGGGTGGGGACTACCAGGAGGCAGGTAGGGCTGACCAGGATAAGGGTGGGTCTGACCAGGAAGAGGGTGTGGCAAACGAGGAGAGTGGGGTTGACCAGGAAGAGGGCAGGGCTGACCAGAAAGACGTTGGGCTTAACCAGGAAGAGAGCGTAGTTGACCAGGAGGTGGTTGGGATTGACCAGGAAGAGGGCAGGGCTGACCAGAAAGACGTTGGGCTTAACCAGGAAGAGAGCGTAGTTGACCAGGAGGTGGTTGGGGTTGACCAGGAAGAGGGCAGGGCTGACAAGAAAGAAGGTGGGCTTGACCAGGAAGAGAGCGTAGTTGACCAGGAGGTGGTTAGGGTTGACCAAGAAGAGGGCAGGGCTGAGCAGGAGGAGGGTGCGGCTGAGGATGATGTAGGTATAGCTAAGGCAGGGGCTGATTTGAATACTGATGAGGAGGGAGGTGCTGATTTGGCCACTGGGAATGAGGAATGTGGGGCTAAGCGTGATGTGGGTGGGACTGAGGTGGAGAAAGCAGGAATGAACAGGGAGGAGGGTGGGGCCAATGACAAGCTGGGTCTGGCTGATGAAGACAGGGGTGGTGCAGAGGAGGAGCTTGAGTTTACACTGAAGATGCCCACCATGTTGGAGCGAGAGGAAAAGGACGGTGTTAACCTGTCAACGGAGATGTCAACTAGCCGTTCTCGTGTTAGAAGGAAAAGGAACAAGAAGCAGAAGAAATGACAAAAAAAAAACAGTTGATTGACTTCCCCTAAATTCCTTCCTATAATTGGGAAAGTAGAGTGCGCCCCACAAACTTGAGTCTGGCTATGCCCGTCTAGCAACATTTCTTCCTAGCCTCCAATGCTTCCAAACAGGATGGGCCATAGCATGAAGGTTAGCAGTAGCCAGTCTATAAACATAGGATCAAAAAGCTCCACCCGAGAAAGATGGTATCTCTTCCTAAGTGACAGTCTGAAGCAGAAGTCATACCCACAGTATTGTACCAATGCTTTGTTCAGATGTTCACTATCGCATAATAGCTTTGGCACAATGTGCATTACAGTGAACTGAATGATTTGGAAGGCACTGTGCTCCTACGGTCTTGATTCACATCTGGGCTTGAGAGGATGCTTGTTGTCCTCTTAGTGCAATAAACCATCATTAGAATACATGGGAATGATCTTATTTCATGGGTATAAGTTATTGAAAAAGCATTCACTTTAATACACCATTTATTCACTACTGATGACTATATACCCGTATTCACTACTGATGACTATATACCCGTATTCACTACTGATGACTATATACCCGTATTCACTACTGATGACTATATACCCGTATTCACTACTGATGACTATATACCTGTATTCACTACTGATGACTATATACCCGTATTCACTACTGATGACTATATACCCGTATTCACTACTGATGACTATATACCCGTATTCACTACTGATGACTATATACCCGTATGTCAGCATTACAAAAAAAGTAACTACTGTGGAATCTCACAAATAAAATATTCTGGTTTGACAACAACCTTGTCTCAAGTGTGTGACAAACAAAAACAACAATGGCACCTAGTTCAGAAAAAAGGGTGTATTACTTACAGAGAATGTAACATTCTACCAATAGAAAAGCAACATCCAATTTTATTAGCGGAAAGCATACAATTAACTTATTTTCCTTGAGTAGCACATTGTCGCTGCACAGAATTGACCCATGGCAGTTCAGCGAGGAGTGCTGAGCTGGATTTGGTTTCTGGACACCGCAGTGTGACAAAGTGTGTCATCATTCTGCACCCTCAGTCTCAGATATCCATTGGCTCATCCGGTTTGTCTGCCGCAGGCTCATCTGCAGCCCCGATAACCTAGGACACACAGGGTGGGACACATCACATCTTGATTACCGTTCAGATAAAAATGGAAAACAAAAGTCATTTCTTATGTCAAACTACCAGGAAGTCTGAAAAAATACTGAGTGGGAGGGAAGCTCACCTTGACTTTAGGTTCTTTGAAAATGCTTATGTCAAGCAACATGGACGCAGTGTTCCAGTGAGATTATCTCAAGCAAATTTGCTGATACACAAATCAACATTGAAATTGCATACAACATCCAATCCTATTATACACCACATAATGGTTTCACTACTGATTTGTTTATATCCAACTGTTTGGTTATTGTAACAGTATCAATAGACAAAATGTTAGCTGTATAGTTTAGCTAGCAAATTCAAATAGAATTGGCAGCACTGTTTATCAAGCAAGCAAATCTTGGACAATTTCAGGGTGAGGTCTGGGTACTTTTCATTAAATATAATATATATATATATATATATATATATATATATATATATATATATATATATATATATATATATATATATATATATATATATATATATATACACATACATACATACTCAGTGGCCAGTTTATTAGGTTCCCTCCTACAGACAGTGAGTCACATGGCAGTGGCTTGATCTATAAAGCGGGCATCGAGGCATTCAGTTACTGTTTGACTGAACGTTAGAATGGGCAAAACGAGTGACCTAAGCAACCGAGTGTGGTATGATCGTTGGTGCATGTCGTGCCGGTTCAGTATCTCCGAAACGGCCGGCCTCCTGGGCTTTTCACGCATGACTGTGTCGCGGGTTTATCGTGAATGGTGCAACAAACCAAAAAACATCCAGTCAGCAGCAATCCTGTGGGCGAAAACAGCTCGTTGATGAGAGGTCAAAGAATGGCAAGAATCCTAAAGCAAACAGGCAACTAACGGCGCAGTAGAACTGGTGTACAGAACGCAAAACTAGTCGGTCCTTGTCACGGGTGGGCTATTGCAGCAGACAAACACACCAGGTTCCCCTCTCATCCTCAAAAAACAAGAAGTGGCTCCAGTGGGCACGTGATCACCAACACTGGACAATTGAGCAGTGAAAAAGCAATCGCCCGGTTCGACAAATCCTGGTTCCTGCTGATGGCAGTCAGGATTGGGCGTAAGCAGCATGAGTCCATGGACCCGTCCTGCCTGGTGTCAACGATACAGGCTGGTGGCGGTGGTGTAATGGTGTGGGGAATGTTTTCCTGGCCAATGTTTGGTTCCTTGATACCAATTGATACCAGTTTGTACGCCCCACAGCGCATATGAACATGCTGGCTGAAGACCTAGCTAGCCAGTTACTAGCGAGCACCAGGAAGAAACAAAATGAGCTTACACCAGACACAGATGAAAGCGGAAACATTAGAAGAATATCATAAAAAATGTTTTTGCAAGTATTTACTGACACACTGCAGTCAAATTTCTGCACCAGTAGACTAGCTACCTAGCTATGTAAACCACACGCCTTCTGCGATGTTGGTTACATGGTGGGACTTAAGTTAGGTAAGAGAATAAGATGTTACCATTGGTGTATTAAAATGATACTTTTTGTGATATCATGAAAAGCCCTTAATAATCCTGCCTCCATCCCGCCTCCTGAATCCCAGTCTAAAAAGTGAGCGGGTATTTCTGACCTAGCGAACCAGTTGTGTGTACTGAGAGGCACAAGGAAGAAGACAATGGCGGAGATGGAGCCACCATCGGTTGGTGGTGGAAATGAAAAAAAAATTGACTTTCGTCCAAAGAAATGGAAAGAAATAAGCTAAATTGATGTGAGATACTAGTGTTGATACTCCTACAAGAAACAATGGGGAATTATGTTTTCTGAGATGATGGACACCTGACTTGGTGAACCCATTGAAGACATCCAAAGTAGTTTAGAATGCTTTGTGTAAAGTAAAAAAATCACAAGAAGTGGGCTTCATCAAATTGTGTGTGTCTAAGGTGTTGGAACTCACAAAATTTGGAGAATATGATGTGTCGCGCTTTGAGCGACAGAGCAGGGCACCTATTAAAAGAGTCATTTTGGGAGTGTCGGAAGAAGAATTCCTGAAATGGTTGATGTATGCTGGATGATGTGGAGTCCCTCCCGACCCAAGTGCAGCTGACACAGATGAAAGCGGGTCAAGAACTACAGGAAACGTATGATCTCTGTAATTGCAAACAAAGGTTTCTGTACCAAATATTAAGTTCTGCTTTTCTGATGTATCAAATACTTATGCAATAAAATGCTAATTAATTACTGAAAAATCATACAATGTGATTTTCTGGCTTTTTGTTTTAAAATCGTCAGTGTATCAAATACTTGTTCTCCCCACTGTATATATATACTGTATGTATGTATATATGTGTGTGTGTGTATTTTAACCCAATAACGGTTGAATTTAAGCCGTTTAAGCTGCCTATCGATCATTGTTTTTGCAACAAGGGGTGTATTCATTACGGAAACCGTTTACGAAACAAATGGAAGCAAACAGAGAAAAACTAAAGTCTCTATTGGACAAATTCAGGTAGGTCCCTCCCCGTTTCGTCACATTTACGAAATGTTTTTCAACAGAAAGTGCATAATGAATTCGCACCAACAGAGAGCCAGTGAAAAATGTGCTGTTGCATCAGCTGCATGGTGCGGATCCCAGCCTAAGGAATACAAGTTTGAGTTCCTCCCTTCTAAACTGTTAGACTTCAGTATGGCTTTTGACATTCTCGATCATAGTCTGCTGCTGGAAAAACGTGTGCTATGGCTGTACACCCCCTGCTATAATGTGGATAAAGAGTTACCCGTCTAACAGAACACAGAGGGTGTTTTTTAATGGAAGCCTTTCCAACATAATCCAGGTAGAATCAGGAATTCCCCAGGGCAGCTGTCTAGGCCCCTTACTTTAAATCTTTACTAACGACATGCCACTGGCTTTGAGTAAAGCCAATGTGTCTATGTACGCGCATAACTATACATGTCAGCTAACACAGCGACTGAAATGACTGCAACACTTAACAAAGAGCTGCAGTTAGTTTCAGAGTGGGTGGCAAGGAACAAGTTAGTCCTAAATATTTCTAAAACTAAAAGCATTGTATTTGGGACAAATCCTTCACTAAACCCTAAACCTTAGCTAAATCTTGTAATGAATAATGTGGAAATTGAGCAAGTTGAGGTGACAAAACTGCTTGGAGTAACCCTGGATTGTAAATTGTCATGGTCGAAACATATTGATACAACCAACAGTAGCTAAGATGGGGAGAAATCTGTCCATAATAAAGCACTGCTCTACCTTCTTAACAGCACTATCAACAAGGCAGGTCCTACAGGCCCTAGTTTCTACCTTCTTAACAGCACTATCAACAAGGCAGGTCCTACAGGCTCTAGTTTCTACCTTCTTAACAACACTATCAACAAGGCAGGTCCTACAGGCCCTAGTTTCTACCTTCTTAACAACTCTATCAACAAGGCAGGTCCTACAGGCCCTAGTTTCTACCTTCTTAACAACTCTATCAACAAGGCAGGTCCTACAGGCTCTAGTTTCTACTTTCATAACAGCACTATCAACAAGGCAGGTCCTACAGGCCCTAGTTTCTACCTTCTTAACAGCACTATCAACAAGGCAGGTCCTACAGGCCCTAGTTTCTACCTTCTTAACAACTCTATCAACAAATCAAATCAAATTTTATTTGTCACATACACATGGTTAGCAGATGTTAATGCGAGTGTAGCGAAATGCTTGTGCTTCTAGTTCCGACAATGCAGTAATAACGAACAAGTAATCTAACTAACAATTCCCAAAAAACTACTGTCTTATACACAGTGTAAGGGGATAAAGAATATGTACATAAGGATATATGAATGAGTGATGGTACAGAGCAGCATAGGCAAGATACAGTAGATGATATCGAGTACAGTATATACATATGAGATGAGTATGTAAACCAAGTGGCGTAGTTAAAGTGGCTAGTGATACATGTATTACATAAGGATGCAGTCGATGATATAGAGTACAGTATCTACGTATGCATATGAGATGAATAATGTAGGGTAAGTAACATTATATAAGGTAGCATTGTTTAAAGTGGCTAGTGATAGATTTACATCATTTCCCATCAATTCCCATGATTAAAGTGGCTGGAGTAGAGTCAGTGTCATTGACAGTGTGTTGGCAGTAGCCACTCAATGTTAGTGGTGGCTGTTTAACAGTCTGATGGCCTTGAGATAGAAGCTGTTTTTCAGTCTCTCGGTCCCAGCTTTGATGCACCTGTACTGACCTCGCCTTCTGGATGACAGCGGGGTGAACAGGCAGTGGCTCGGGTGGTTAATGTCCTTGATGATCTTTATGGCCTTCCTGTAGCATCGGGTGGTGTAGGTGTCCTGGATGGCAGGTAGTTTGCCCCCGGTGATGCGTTGTGCAGACCTCACTACCCTCTGGAGAGCCTTACGGTTGAGGGCGGTGCAGTTGCCATACCAGGCGGTGATACAGCCCGCCAGGATGCTCTCGATTGTGCATCTGTAGAAGTTTGTGAGTGCTTTTGGTGACAAGCCGAATTTCTTCAGCCTCCTGAGGTTGAAGAGGCGCTGCTGCGCCTTCCTCACGATGCTGTCTGTGTGAGTGGACCAATTCAGTTTGTCTGTGATGTGTATGCCGAGGAACTTAAAACTCGCTACCCTCTCCACTACTGTTCCATCGATGTGGATGGGGGGGGTGTTCCCTCTGCTGTTTCCTGAAGTCCACAATCATCTCCTTAGTTTTGTTGACGTTGAGTGTGAGGTTATTTTCCTGACACCACACTCCGAGGGCCCTCACCTCCTCCCTGTAGGCCGTCTCGTCGTTATTGGTAATCAAGCCTACCACTGTTGTGTCGTCCGCAAACTTGATGATTGAGTTGGAGGCGTGCATGGCCACGCAGTCGTGGGTGAACAGGGAGTACAGGAGAGGGCTCAGAACGCACCCTTGTGGGGCCCCAGTGTTGAGGATCAGCGGGGAGGAGATGTTGTTGCCTACCCTCACCACCTGGGGGCGGCCCGTCAGGAAGTCCAGTACCCAGTTGCACAGGGCGGGGTCGAGACCCAGGGTCTCGAGCTTGATGACGAGCTTGGAGGGTACTATGGTGTTGAATGCCGAGCTGTAGTCGATGAACAGCATTCTCACATAGGTATTCCTCTTGTCCAGATGGGTTAGGGCAGTGTGCAGTGTGGTTGAGATTGCATCGTCTGTGGACCTATTTGGGCGGTAAGCAAATTGGAGTGGGTCAAGGGTGTCAGGTAGGGTGGAGATGATATGGTCCTTGACTAGTCTCTCAAAGCACTCAATGATGACGGAAGTGAGTGCTACGGGGCGGTAGTCGTTTAGCTCAGTAACCTTAGCTTTCTTGGGAACAGGAACAATGGTGGCCCTCTTGAAGCATGTGGGAACAGCAGACTGGTATAGGGATTGATTGAATATGTCCGTAAACACACCGGCCAGCTGGTCTGCGCATGCTCTGAGGGCGCGGCTGGGGATGCCGTCTGGGCCTGCAGCCTTGCGAGGGTTAACACGTCTAAATGTCTTACTCACTTCGGCTGCAGTGAAGGAGAGACCGCATGTTTTCGTTGCAGGCCGTGTCAGTGGCACTGTATTGTCCTCAAAGTGGGCAAAAAAGTTATTTAGTCTGCCTGGGAGCAAGACATCCTGGTCCGTGACTGGGCTGGGTTTCTTCCTGTAGTCCGTGATTGACTGTAGACCCTGCCACATGCCTCTTGTGTCTGAGCCGTTGAATTGAGATTCTACTTTGTCTCTGTACTGGCGCTTAGCTTGTTTGATAGCCTTGCGGAGGGAATAGCTGCACTGTTTGTATTCAGTCATGTCACCAGACACTTTGCCCTGATTAAAAGCAGTGGTTCGCGCCTTCAGTTCCACACGAATGCTGCCATCAATCCACGGTTTCTGGTTAGGGAATGTTTTAATCGTTGCTATGGGAACGTCATCTTCAACGCACGTTCTAATGAACTCGCACACCGAATCAGCGTATTCGTCAATGTTGTTATCTGACGCAATACGAAACATCTCCCAGTCCACGTGATGGAAGCAGTCTTGGAGTGTGGAGTCAGCTTGGTCAAACCAGCGTTGGACAGACCTCAGCGTGGGAGCTTCTTGTTTTAGTTTCTGTCTGTAGGCAGGGATCAACAAAATGGAGTCGTGGTCAGCTTTTCCGAAAGGGGGGCGGGGCAGGGCCTTATATGCGTCGCGGAAGTTAGAGTAACAATGATCCAGGGTCTTTCCACCCCTGGTTGCGCAATCGATATGCTGATAAAATTAAGGGAGTCTTGTTTTCAGATTAGCCTTGTTAAAATCCCTAGCTACAATGAATGCAGCCTCCGGATAAATCGTTTCCAGTTTGCAGAGAGTTAAATAAAATTCGTTCAGAGCCATCGATGTGTCTGCTTGGGGGGGGATATATACGGCTGTGATTATAATCGAAGAGAATTCTCTTGGTAGATAATGCGGTCTACATTTGATTGTGAGGAATTCTAAATCAGGTGAACAGAAGGATTTGAGTTCCTGTATGTTTCTTTCATCACACCATGTCACGTTGGCCATAAGGCATACGCCCCCGCCCCTCTTCTTACCAGAAAGATGTTCGTTTCTGTCGGCGCGATGCATGGAGAAACCCGCTGGCTGCACCGCTTCGGATTGCGTCTCTCCAGTTAGCCATGTTTCCGTGAAGCAGAGAACGTTACAGTCTCTGATGTCCCTCTGGAATGCTACCCTTGCTCGGATTTCATCAACCTTGTTGTCAACAAGGCAGGTCCTACAGGCTCTAGTTTCTACCTTCATAACAGCACTATCAACAAGGCAGGTCCTACAGGCCCTAGTTTCTACCTTCTTAACAACACTATCAACAAGGCCGGTCCTACAGGCCCTAGTTTCTACCTTCTTAACAGCACTATCAACAAGGCAGGTCCTACAGGCCCTAGTTTCTACCTTCTTAACAGCACTATCAACAAGGCAGGTTCTACAGGCCCTAGTTTCTACCTTCTTAACAGCACTATCAACAAGGCAGGTCCTACAGGCCCTAGTTTCTACCTTCCTAACAGCACTATCAACAAGGCAGGTCCTACAGGCCCTAGTTTCTACCTTATTAACAGCACTATCAACAAGGCAGGTCCTACAGGCCCTAGTTTCTACCTTATTAACAGCACTATCAACAAGGCAGGTCCTACAGGCCCTAGTTTCTACCTTCCTAACAGCACTATCAACAAGGCAGGTCCTACAGACTCTAGTTTCTACCTTCTTAACAGCACTATCAACAAGGCAGGTCCTACAGACTCTAGTTTCTACCTTCTTAACAGCACTATCAACAAGGCAGGTCCTACAGGCCCTAGTTTCTACCTTCTTAACAGCACTATCAACAAGGCAGGTCCTACAGACTCTAGTTTCTACCTTCTTAACAGCACTGTCAACAAGGCAGGTCCTACAGGCCCTAGTTTCTACCTTCTTAACAACACTATCAACAAGGCAGGTCCTACAGGCCCTAGTTTCTACCTTCTTAACAGCACTATCAACAAGGCAGGTCCTACAGGCCCTAGTTTCTACCTTCTTAACAGCACTATCAACAAGGCAGGTCCTACAGACTCTAGTTTCTACCTTCTTAACAGCACTATCAACAAGGCAGGTCCTACAGGCCCTAGTTTCTACCTTCTTAACAACACTATCAACAAGGCAGGTCCTACAGGCCCTAGTTTCTACCTTCTTAACAACACTGTCAACAAGGCAGGTCCTACAGGCCCTAGTTTCTACCTTCTTAACAGCACTGTCAACAAGGCAGGTCCTACAGGCCCTAGTTTCTACCTTCTTAACAACACTATCAACAAGGCAGGCCCTAGTTTCTACCTTCTTAACAGCACTATCAACAAGGCAGGCCCTACAGGCCCTAGTTTCTACCTTCTTAACAGCACTATCAACAAGGCAGGTCCTACAGGCCCTAGTTTTGATCGCACCTGAACTACTGTTCAGTCGTGTGGTCAGGTGCCACAAAAAGGGACTTAGGAAAATTACAATTGGCTCAGAACAGGGCAGCACGGCTGGCCCTTGGATGTGCACAGAGAGCTAATATTAATAATATGCATGTCAATCTCTCCTGGCTCAAAGTGGAGGAGAGATTGACTTCACTACTTGTATTTGTGAGAGGTAAAATAAAAAAAAAAGGTATCTTCACAGTCCCCTAGTCCAGAACGGACTATGATATAAACCAGTACTGTTTTGGGGTTCAAACCGGATCAGAACATTATTTTGCTGATCGGAATAGTGGAGTGAAACAAATAAAAAGTAGTGGTTCTCTTTCAATTGGAAAATAAATGTCAGTTGCAACACATTAGAAAGTAACCAGCCCAGTCTGAGGTCCTGAGCACTCTGGAGCAGATTTTCATCAAGGGTCTCTGTACTTTGCTCTGTTCATATTTGCCTCGATCCTGACTAGTCTCCCAGGTATTTTGGTTTTCTATAAATGTGAACCTGTTATCGCATTATGGGCTATTGTGTGTAGATTGATGAGGATTTTTTCAAATTTAATCAATTTTAGAATAATGCTGTAACGTAACAAACTGTAGAAAAAGCCAAGGGGTCTGAACACTTTCCGAATGCATTACATCTTGAACCGTATCGAATTGTCTTGAAAGGCAAAGATCCACATCCCTACAATCTAGATATGTAAACCACGCACCTTCTGCAATGTTGGTTACAAGGTACTTATTTAAATTAGGTAAAAGAACAAGACATTAAAATTAGGCTTCTTCTCTCAAAACCCCTTAATAATCCCACCACCTCAAGTGTTTGGCATGGGGGAAAGGACCAGTAACTTGATGATCAGCTTTACTTGAGGACCAAAACGTTGACCGTGGCACCACACAGGTTGCAAAAATAGTTGGGAAGAGATTGGATGTGCCGATTCCTTGGCACGTGGTTTATGAACTGATATGCAAAACAACGCTCGATTCAAAACTTAGTTTTTCAATTTAAATACAAAATTGCCATAAACAAAATGTTATGTTACTGAGCTTTCATGAGCTGAAATAAAAGACCACAGAATGTTATGTATACTGAGCTTTCATGAGCTGAAATAAAAGATCACAGAATGTTATGTATACTGAGCTTTCATGAGCTGAAATAAAAGACCACAGAAATGTTCCATACGCACAAAAAGCTTGTTTCTCTGAAATTGTGCAGACATGTTTACATTCCTGTTAGTGAGCATTTTTCTTTTGCCAAGATAATCCATCCACGTGACAGGTGTGGCATATCAAGAAGCTGATTAAACAGCATGATCATTACACAGGTGCACCTTGTGCGGGGGACAATAAAAGGTCACTAAAATGTGCATTTTTCCCCCCCCCCGAAAACACAACGTCACAGATGTCTCAAGTTTTGAAGGAGCGTGCAATTGGCATGCTGACTGCAGGAATGTTCACCAGAGCTGTTGCCAGAGAATTCAATGTTCATTTCTCTACCATAAGCCTCCTCTGTCCTTTTAGAGAATTTGGCGATACGTCCAACCGGCCTCACAACTGCAAACCACGTGGAGCCACGCCACCCCAGGACCTCCACATCCGGCTTCTTCACCTCCGGAATAATCTGAGACCAGCCAGCTAACGAAACTGAGGAGTATTTCTGTCTAATGAAGCCCTTGTGGGGTTAAAACTCTGATTGAACGGGCATGGCTCCTCAGCGGGTGGGGCCTATGCCCTCCCAAGCCCACCCATGGATGCGCCTCTGCCCAGTCATGTGAAATCCATAGATTTGGGACAAATTAATTTATTTAAATTGACTGATTTCCTTATATGAACTGTAACTCAGTTGAAATTGTTGCCTGTTGCGTTTATATTTTTTGTTACGTATATATGGAGCATACAACCATCTAAGCTACAGATTTTTCAACAAAGAGACAATCATTAGATCACTTATTCTGGTATTGCCCTCACTTATTGTTTTTGGTCACAGGTTCAGGAATGGCCTGAGAAATCACAACATTTACGGAGATAGGTGGGATGGACTGAGAGTAGCTGGTGGGTGTGTTTAAAGGCTGTTCTATAATAGTTATGACTGAAAACATGTATAAGTGCTATCTACCTAGATATAATGTACAGTACCAGTCAGAAGTTTGGACACATCTACTCATTCAAGGGTTTTTCTTTATTTGTACTATTTTCTACATTGTAGAATAAGAACTATGAAATAACACAGATGGAATCACGTAGTAAACAAACCAAAAAATTACAAATCAAAATACATTTTCTATTTGAGATTCTTCAAAGTAGCCACCCTTTGCCTTGACGACAGCTTTGCACTCTTGGCATTCTCTCAACCAACTTCACCTGGAATGCTTTTCCTACAGTCTTGAAGGAGTTCCCACATATGGGAACACTTGTTGGCTGCTTTTCCTTCAATCTGCGGTCCAACTCATCCCAAACCATCTCAATTGGATTGAGGTCGGGTGATTGTGGAGGCCAGATCATCTGATGCAGCACTCCATCATTCTCCTTCTTGGTCAAATAGCCCTTACACAGCCTGGAAGTGTGTTGGGTCATTGTGTTGAAAAACAAATTGATAGTCCCACTAAGCACAAACCAGGTGGGATGGTGTATCGCTGCAGAATGCTGTAGTAGCCATGCTGGTTAAGTGTGCCTTGAATTCTAAATAAAATCACTGACAGTGTCACCAGCAAAGCACCATCACACAATCACACCTCCTCCTCCCTGCTTCACAGTGGGAACCACACATGCAGAGCTCATCCTTTCTCCTACTCTGCGTCTCACAAAGACACAGCGGTTTGAACCAAAAATCTCAAATTTGGACTCCTCAGACCAAAGGACAGATTTCCACCGGTCTAATGTCCATTGCTTGTGTTTCTTGGCCCAAGCAAGTCTCTTCTTCTTAAAAGGTGTCCTTTAGTAATCAAATCAAAAAGTTTACTTGTCACGTGCGCCGAATACAACAGGTGTAGACCTTACAGTCAAATGCTTACTTACAAGCCCTAGCCAACAGTGCAGTTAAGTAAAAAATAGGTATTAGGTAAACAATAGATAAGTAAAAAAATTCAATTAAAAACTGTAAAATGACAGTGAAAATAACAGTAGCGAGGCTATATACAGGTGGTACCGGTAAAGAGTCAATGTGCGGGGTTAGTCGGGGTAATATGTACATCTAGATATAGTTAAAGTGACTATGCATAGATGATAAACAGAGAATAGCAGCAGCGTAAAAGAGGGGGTTGGCGGTAGTGGTTTCTTTGCAGCAATTCGACCATGAATAGTTGATGCATTTATTTGGGCTGGTAACCTTAATAAACCTTTTCTCTGCTGCAGAGGTTTCTCTGGGTCTTCCATTCCTGTGGCTGTCCTCATGAGAGCCAGTTTCATCATAGCGCTTGATGGTTTTTGCGACTGCACTTGAAGAAACTTTAAAAAGTTCTTGAAATTTTCTGGACTGACTGACCTTCATGTCTTAAAGTAATGATGGACTGTCGTTTCTCATTGCTTATTTGAGCTGTTCTTGCCATAATATAGACTTTCTTCTGTATACCAACCATACCTTGTCACAACAACTGATTGGCTCAAACGCATTAAGGAAAGAAATTCCACAAATGAACTTTTAACAAGGCACACCTGTTAATTGAAATGAATTCCAGGTGACTACCTCATGAAACTGGTTGAGAGAATGCCAAGAGTTTGCAAAGCTGTCATCAAGGCAAAAGGTGGATACTTTGAAGAATCTCAAATATAACACGTTTTTGATTACTACATGATTCCATGTGTTATTTCATAGTTCTGATGTCGTTTTTAAAAAATTAGAAAAACCCTTGAATGAGTAGGTGTCAAACTTTTGATTGGCAATGTATATCAAATGACTTTATTCTTGCTGTGTAACTACTGTAATAAAAACAATTAAAAAGCCAAATAAACACACTTTATGGTCAAACTTTAGAGGCAGGTATTGTTCCTACTTTGATCTAGATTGCTTGCTCTCTGGGGATTCAGGCTCGGCTTGATCTAATCTGCTGATCTAAAAAGGGCTTGATAAATACATCTGATTGATCTGGTTTCATCCAAATGTCATCCAATTTCATGAAAAACATGATTTTGACTGTTCGGGACCATCAAGTGAAATTTGTGATGTCATGTTTGTGAACCATTCTATAATATTATTATAATCTCATCTCCAAATATCTTTGAGAGTGTATTATCCTAGCCTGGATACCAAATGAATTGTTCTGTTTCAGCGTGGATCCAGGCTAGCATTAATCCAACCACTTTCCACAGTAACTCCAAGTCGACTCTTACCTTTCTCTGTGGCCTCTCCTCCAGACCCTCAAGGAAAGGAGCCACGTCATCATCGTCGTAGATGGTGAACTCCATGTCTTTCCCTACAATGCCGATGGAGACATTCTGAAAGGCAGGGAGAGCTACTCAGTAAAGCCCAGGGTTGTGTTCATTAGGCACCAAACAGAGAGGGACTGCATTTTATTTTCACGTTGCAAAACATTTAAAAACATTTGTTGGGTGACCTAATGAACACAGCCCTGAACTGTGGGGAACATGAGGGCTATGACAGGTTGGTTGAGCCATATAAGCTTACCTTGGTGGTGAGGTCCTGTTCAGCTGGGAGTGTTTCTCTGAGCCCAAGCAGACCATGCCTGACCAGCTCATTCAGATTACCTGAGTATAGTCAATGCAATGGACAAAAGGATAAATGCACAGAGCAGGTGCTGAATGTGTACAGTTGAAGTCGGAAGTTTACATACACCTTAGCCAAACTTAAACTCAGTTTTTCACAATTGTAATCCTAGTAAACGTTCCCCATTTTAGGTCAGTTAGGATCACCACTTTATTTTAAGAATGTGAAATGTCAGAATAATAGTAGAGATAATTATTTATTTCAGCTTTTATTTCTTTCATCACATTCCCAGTGGGTCAGAAGTCTACATACACTTAATTAGTATTCAGTAGCATTGCCTTTAAATTGTTTAATTTGGGTCAAATGTTTTGGGTAGCCTTCCACAAGCTTCCCACAATAAGTGGGTGAATTTTGGCCCATTTCTCCTGACAGAGCTGGTGTAACTGAGTCAGGTTTGTAGGCCTCCTTGCTCGCACATGCTTTTTCACTTCTGCCCACAAATTTTCTATAGGATTGAGGTCAGGGCTTTGTGATGGCCACTCCAATACCTTGACTTTGTTGTCCTTAAGCCATTTTGCCACAACTTTGGAAGTATGCTTGGTGTCATTGTCCATTTGAAGACCCATTTGCGACCAAGCTTTAACTTCCTGACTGATGTCTTGAGATGTTGCTTCAATATATCCACATAATTTTCCTCCCTCATGATGCCATCTATTTTGTGAAGTGCACCAGTCCCTCCTGCATCAAAGCACCCCCACAACATGATGCTGCTACCCCCGTGCTTCACAGTTGGGATGGTGTTCTTTGGCTTGCAATCCTCCCCCTTTTCCTCCAAACATAACGATGGTCATTATGGCCAAACAGCTCTATTTTTGTTTCATCAAACCACAGGACATTTCTCCAAAAAGTACAATCTTTGTCCCCATGTGCAGTTGCAAACTGTAGTCTGGGTTTTTTATGCCGGTTTTGGAGCAGTGGCTTCTTCCTTGCTGAGCGGCCTTTCAGGTTATGTCGATATAGGACTAGTTTTAATGTGGATATAGATACTTTTGTACCTGTTTCCTCCAGCATCTTTACAAGGTCCTTTGTTGTTCTGGGATTGATTTGCACTTGTCGCACCAAAGTATGTTCATCTCTAGGAGACAGAACACGTCACCTTCCTGAGCGGTATGACGGCTACGTGGTCCCACAATGTTTATACTTGTGTAATATTGTTTGTACAGATGAACGTGGTACCTTCAGGCGTTTGGAAATTGCTCCCAAGGATGAGGCAGACTTGTGGAGGTCCACAATTTTTTTCTGAGGTCTTGGCTGATTTCTTTTGATTTTCCCATGATGTCAAGCAAAGAGGCACTGAGTTGAAGGTAGGCCTTGAAATACATTCACAGGTACACCTCCAATTGACTCAAATTATGTCAATTAGCCTATCAGAAGCCTCTAAAGCCATGACATCATTTTCTGGAATTTTCAAGCTGTTTATAGGCACAGTCAACTTAGTGAATGTAAACTTCTGACCCACTGGAATTGTCATACAGTGAATTATAAGTTAAATAATCTGTCTGTAAACAATTGTTGGAAAAATGACTTGTGTCATGCACAAAGTAGATGTCCTAACCGACTTGCCAAAACTATAGTTTGTGAACAAGAAATTTGTGGAGTGGTTGAAAAATGAAAATTTAATGACTCCAACATAAGTGTATGTAAACTTCCGACTTCAACTGTAGGTGTGTGTGAGTGAGATATGATACAGCGAACAAGCCTCAAACAGTATCTACTTTATAGTATGTGTAGTAGACATGTGTGCCCTCAGGTATGCATTTGTGTTAGTAATTGTGATGTGTACATGCTCTCACAGTCCAGGAAGGTGTCCATGTGTCTCTCTAGGTATGTGCGGGCAGACTGGGAGCGAGCTCCAATGGACATGGCTTTGCAGTCAAAGTAGTTTGCAGAGGGGCAGGTCTGGAAGATATGAGGCCCCATGTCCTACAAGAAGAGACCAAATGACTTTGTTGCTTCACATTACTAATAAGTATTGCTTTAAGAATCACATACACAGAGGTTTACACACCTTGATCAGCATACATAGTTTCCCTTAAAAGATGACAAAGAACTTACATCGTAGCCAGCGATAAGCAGTCCCACACCATAGGGTCTTCTTCCATACCTCTGTGTGGGAATTTGAGTTTCTGAGGGACTGGTCAAGGCGTACCTTGTCAACTGTCTAGAGAGCACAGCGCTCCATTTCCCAAACCTCACCGCTTATCTCAAGAAAGTGACATTTTTGACATTGACAAAAATGCAAAGTTTCAAGCGGATTGTTTTGGGGTCCCCTAGGACTGTCCTAAACTAAGCAAAATGTTAATGCATGGCAAACTGGGTGCTTCTAGGGATCAATCATTGAAAGCAAGACTGAAAGGATACTGCTTCCGATGAGAGTGACGAGGCGCGATGCTGGGAGAGGCCTGTCAAACACGAACCTGGAGTCCAGGCATTCCTGCCTCATGAAATTACTGTTGAAGAAAGAAGGGGAAATCTTAACACAAATTACAGTGGACATACATTGCACACAGACACATGGTTTTTCATACATTTTATTTCTACAACTGGACAACTGGTGTGTGTGTGTGTGTTGTAGGTAGTCTAGTGTTCGGACAGAGCGTTGGGCCAGTAACCGAAAGGTTGCTGATTCGAAACCTCGAGCTGACTAGGTGAAAAATCTGTAAATGTGCCCTTTAGCAAGGTACTTAACTCTAATTGTTCCTGTAAGTCGCTCTGGATAAGATTGTCTGCTAAATGACTCAAATGTTTTAAAAAAATATTTAAAAATAATAATAATAATAAATAAAATAAAAATAATGTAAATGGTACCAGAGTAGCCTGGCATCTGCAGTCAGCCCGGCAATGGAGATGCCAATGTGTTCATCAACGTGGAGGATCTTCTTCTGGTGAGCAGCCAGCTCTGACTGGGCTCGCTGTGGAGAAACAAACACCAGTCTCACTCAACAGCCCATTGACAGTCACTGCGAGTGGCTCACGCCACGCGTCCAATGTAGCAGGTAAAAGACATACCGTTTTCCTGATACCCCAGTGTAGCTCCTATGTAACTCTTGAAAAACACAAACTGTCAGTGTAGAATAGAACTGGGATATTAACGGGGAATACCTTGAGAGCAACCAGGACTGCATGGGTTTTGGACTTGAGCCCCACTGTAGCCGAACCTTGTTTCACCGCCTCCATGGCGTATTCAATCTGGTGAATGCGCCCCTGAAACACAAGTGCATCGATAACGTTAACTTATTCGGGAGACACTGCAGGGAACCTCATTCCCTAAACATTTAGATACATTTTAATGTTCACACTCTAGTGAGTACGTGAGAAAGTTGCAAGCAATCATGACCATATATGGCAAAAAAAAGTCCTTTACCTGAGGACTCCATACTGTGACATCGTTGTCGTACTGGTTACGGAACTAGAGAGAGAGTGAGAGAGAGAGCGCGAGAGAGAGAGCGCGAGAGAAAAGGCAGTAGTGTCAATATTTTCAATGTACATTTGTCTAGCAATACACATGAAATGTTTTACTTATGTAGTTCTCTTGCATTGCAATGAGTTATCGACCAAAAAACTGTGGTGGACTGCACCGCAACACAGAATGTGTTTGCCACCCTAGACTCTTCCAGACAAAGGTATTGCATTGCTATAAATAAATTATAGAGCCAGCTAGAAACCAATCTTGTGGCTTTGTTTACAGCCAACTGTTATGGGGCAGCATCTAAACCAGAATCTACCCTTACAGGAAAAGTTGATATGGCGAATCTCCTTTAAGCCCAGGAAGCAGCCATTGTTATGGGGCAGCATCTAAACCAGAATCTACCCTTACAGGAAAAGTTGATATGGCGAATCTCCTTTAAGCCCAGGAAGCAGCCATTGTTATGGGGCAGCATCTAAACCAGAATCTACCTTTACAGGAAATGTTGATATGGCGAATCTCCTTTAAGCCCAGGAAGCAGCCATTGTTATGGGGCAGCATCTAAACCAGAATCTACCCTTACAGGAAAAGTTGATATGGCGAATCTCCTTTAAGCCCAGGAAGCAGCCATTGTTATGGGGCAGCATCTAAACCAGAATCTACCTTTACAGGAAAAGTTGATATGGCGAATCTCCTTTAAGCCCAGGAAGCAGCCATTGTTATGGGGCAGCATCTAAACCAGAATCTACCCTTACAGGAAAAGTTGATATGGCGAATCTCCTTTAAGCCCAGGAAGCAGCCATTGTTATGGGGCAGCATCTAAACCAGAATCTACCTTTACAGGAAAAGTTGATATGGCGAATCTCCTTTAAGCCCAGGAAGCAGCCATTGTTATGGGGCAGCATCTAAACCAGAATCTACCCTTACAGGAAAAGTTGATATGGCGAATCTCCTTTAAGCCCAGGAAGCAGCCATTGACCTGCTTTTCAAGCATAATAATCTCAAAATACATTTATTACTCATCAAATTAAGTTTCAATTAGCAACTATCGTAATTTACTGCCATCATGGTATGTACTTCCAAAAAAGGTCGAAATAAAATGTTTTATGTAATGGAAAAAAAGGCCTATTCGGCACCTCCAGTCTATTGAGCTGTTGTAGACTTACAACCTGTGCATTGAAGGTGTCGAATAGGATTGTTTTCTTCAGTTGCTTGCAGTGGTGGAAAAGGTACCCAATTGTTCTACTTGAGTAAAAGTAAAGATACCTTAATAGAAAATGACTCAAGTAAAAGTCACCCAGTAAAATACTACTTGAGTAAAAGTCTAAAAGTATTTCGTTTTAAATATACTTAAGTATCAAAAGTAAAACTATAAATCATTTCAAATTCTTTATATTAAGCAAACCAGACAGCCCAATGTTCTAGTTTAAAAACATATATTTACAGATAGCCAGGGACAACACTCAGACATCATTTACAAATGAAGCATTTGGGTTTAGTGAGTCTGCCAGATATGAGGCAGTAGGGATGACCAGGGATGTTCTTTTGATGTGTGGAACATTGGACCATTTTCCTGTCCTTCTAAGCATTCGAAATGTAGTGTACTTTTGGGTATCAGGGAACATGTATGGAGTAAAAACGACATTATTTTCATTAGGAATGTAACGTAAGTGGAGTAAGCTGTCAAAAATATAAATAGTAAAGTACACACTACACACACCCAAAAACGCTACTTGAGTAGTACTTTAACGTATTTTTACACCATTTAAAAAAGAAACTCTATATTTGTTGAGTAACGAACGTATTTTAACGTTATTAAATTTGAAAAGCTGGTGACTGGTGGCAAATTGAATGGCTGCTTCCTGGGTTTAAGGGAGATTCGCCATAACGTTTCCTGTTAAGCCAGATTCTGGTTCATGAGTGCACCCATAGAATTAGAATAGGACCTCTATGGGTGCACCTCTCATGACGTCGAACATGGTTTAAATTTCAGAGATACAATAGGAATGATAGCTTTGTTCAAGCAACAAAGTAGCTGGTCCCAAACAGTTGGAAGAAAGCATCTAGTTAGCTAGAAGTTTTCAATTTGCATCCATAGGTTGACTGCAAAGAACACTGGCATTCGGTCAAAGTTGGGTAACGAAAGTGAAACACTCAACATTTACTAGGCTAGCTAGCTAACACAGCTCGGTAGCTAGCCAGCCATCTAAATTAGCTACCGTTAGCTAGCTATGTTAGCTCCTAGCTAGCTATGTTAGCTCCTAGCTAGCTACATAAACTAGGTTGGATACTTTATTTAATCTATTATTACAGCTAGCTAGATTGCCAATAAGGCAGTAGCTAGCTAACTCGTGCAAAATCATAAACGTTCATAGACGCTACTATAGTAGCTATGTTTAATGCTTACTCACAGTGCACTCGTTTCGTAACGTTAGTGTTCATAGACTAGATAACTATTTTAACGAGTGATAGCTAGCATCTTAATCAAACACCTTTGTCATTCAATGTATGCAACAATCTGTATTATTTAAGCAAATATTCAAGCTTCAAACAAAACGCATGCTTTATACACTCTTACCATCTCTGCTGCTGAACTGTGACTTGGTTTGATTTAATTTCCTAAATCTGTCACGTAAGGCAAAGCAGTAGATCTCAGAAGTCTGTCCAGTCGATGAAAATTCGAAATGTCATCAAAGATTGGAAACTTTACCCATTTTGACTTGACCAAAGACAGCTATCTATGTTTAAATGTATTTTTAATGCCAGGATTCCTGTCAATTCTGAAAGTAAATTTAGATTTTTGATTATTTAAGTTTATTTCACATTCATGGTCCTCGGAGGATGCAATAACTAGAATAAAATACTTGCAGTAATACAAGCAACCCACATTTTGTTATAGCATATTTCTTTTTTGCAATGACAGGCATAATTGCAGTGTGCCTAGATGAGCACTTTGAATGTCAACAATACACAATATCCTTCAGTAACCAGTTTTTTTTCTTCAGAAAAATTGTCACACACCTCGAGGACCTCTGCTAATAGAAATTAGTTAATTTAATTAATTTCTCTGTACAAACCACTCATGGTGTTTCAGGCTCACCATAAAAAGTTTTCAGCGTTCAATGTCTCTTTCTAGGGACATTTCTATGCATTTATAAAGGTCTCCATCAACAGTTTCGCTCTCAGCTTCTCCCACTCTTTTTTTTCTCTTTCTCCCCCTATCTCCCCATCTCTCACTCTCTCTTCTCTCTCTGCCCACCCCACTGTCTGTTTTTTGGGGGGTTGAAACGGCTGGACACTGAGAGCCTGGACCCTGTTAAAGATATCTGATGTACCCTTGATCCGGGGGGAGATGAATTAAAGGAGCTGTGCTGACGAGCCCACCTCCCCTGCCAAGGCAGAGGCGGCAGCAGCAGCCATTACATCAGCGCGCCTCCTTTGTGATTGAGATTGTAGTAGCTGTGCTGAGCTCAGCATGTTTCGCCAGGGCTTAATTTAACTCTGCCAAACGGCCACCTTTTAATTTTTCAAATGGAAGAGTGTCCTGAGTCACTCTGTGACGGGTCCAAGCCACGCTGCTGGCCCTCACGCGGGGAAGGAGGAAGGCGGAGGTGTTTAAAGGTGTAGCGGTATTGGTCGGGAAGACAAAAGTAACATTGCTTACCCAGACCATGTCTCGGAGAAGAAATACATCAGTGCATTGACAGCTACGCTTAGCTATATCAATCAATAACACAACTAAATGTGTTACCAAAAATCCAGGCTATGCTTAGCTATCAATCAATGGCACAATAGTGTACGTGTTACCACAAACCCCAAAGAATAGTCGCAGTTTTGGTGGGGGAATATATGTTTTTGAAGCCCTAATAGGGCTTAGGCCCTTTTGACCCTCGTTATTCTCCTCACAGACAAAATCAAGCATTTGTATAACTTCAAGTTGTAGTTGGATTACAAAAGAGAGGCATCAGAGTTCTCCCAGCGACTCACTGGTGAGAGATGATGAGGCATCAGCACCAGCGGTGTACCTGGATGTAACTCCAGATATTGGATTACTTGAGTATTCTGAGTAATTAAATGTGTCTAAATATGCCCCCATCTCACACCCTGTCACGTTCTGACCTTAGTTCCTTTGTTTTGTCTTTGTTTTAGTATGGTCAGGAAGTGAGTTGGGGTGGGTAGTCTATGTTCATTTCTCTTTGTTGTATTTCTGTGTTTGGCCTGGTATGGTTCTCAATCAGAGGCAGCTGTCGATCGTTGTCTCTGATTGAGAACCATACTTAGGTAGCCTGGTTGTCTCTGATTGAGAATCATACTTAGGTAGCCTGGTTGTCTCTGATTGAGAACCATACTTAGGTAGCCTGGTTGTCTCTGATTGAGAACCATACTTAGGTAGCCTGTTTTACCCATTTTAGTGGTGGGTGATTATTTTCTGGTTAGTGTTTTCTGCACCTTACAGGACAGTTTTTTTTCTTTTTTCGTTTATTCACGTTGTTATTTTGTATTTCAGTGTTCAGTAAATAAAACATCATGAACACGTACCACGCTGCGCATTGGTCCACATATTCTTCATACGACGACCGTTACACACCCATGTTGCTTAAAATAGACCCGGCGATGTGTTTAGCCTGGAAATCGACTGGACTAATGGGAGCGACAGGCAGTTGGTCTGGATTAAGCTGGCAGGTACCATGAAGTGGGTCAAGGATCATCAGCAGCACACGGAATGAGCGGAAGGCCCCCCTCAACAGGTTTTATGAGAAGCTATACATCTTAATTGACGTTTAAATTTCCCACCAAATGCCAGGACACGCAGCAGCAAGTGTGGGGCGGTGGGGGAGTTGAGTCATGCAGAATCTTGCCATCCGTTTTCCTTGCATTTTCCAGAAGAGCTTACACAGCATTTTGGAGAGAAATGGCTGAAGAGGCTTTTTCTGTCTTAAACCGGAAAGAGCACATTGTGGAGCACTTATTCATATCCGAGCCATACAGATTACTGCTTCACTCAGCCTTTGGATCTAATAATAGCTAGCCAATACATGGCAAATCTCATATGCTTTATACTGCACAACTGCCTCTTTGTGGTTCAGAGGTGATCTATAATTATTCATTTGAAGTAATCAATAGATTGTACTCATACAAAGCCTGATTTAGAGTAATGTAGATAATAGATAAACAGCCATGTTACTTGGTTCTCCCCTGAATAGTCAGGCTTTGGAAGTTCTGACTGACAGCTGTGATGGCTCTTCTGTGTGTGGTGTTGTGTGGGACACTAGCATGCTGGGACATGGTGTGTCTTTTGATGTGCTATCGTTACACGCTGCTCTGACAGGTGTGATTGTCCGGTGGGGAAGCTTGACTGACAGTCTCTGGGCCTTCTGTGTCCATCCAGCCTTTGGAGAGAGGAGGAGAAAATGAGACCATGCATGAGGAGGAAGCCCAAGCTATCCCTTTGTGGGTAGTCCCCAGCTAGTCCCCCTTTTGCCTGTCAACCATGTCATGTGAAATCAACAGGTGTTCTCAGAGGGGTTCATCTAGGAAGATTTCACTCAGGACCATTCCCTCAAGGGAAGGGTGATCTAGGGAGGTCTTTTGATGTAATAGAGAATAACTCCAAATGTGTTTCAAACCCCCAGGTGCAGCAAGGATGTTGTTGCAACACACACATAGCTTAGTGTGAAATAAACACAAATTACTTCTTCAAAATTCATGACAGGCACATTAATAAGTCAACTATTTTGTGTGTATTACACAATTTTCTTTCTTCATTACACTTTTGTGTACATTACACAAATTCCAATTAGTCGTGGCTAAATGTTAGCCAGGCTAGTTGATGGCTAACATTAGGTAGGCTAGGGGTTAAGGTTAGGTTTAGGGTTAGGTAAAATGCTAGCTAAGGAGTTAACGGTTAGGAGTTAGGTTAAAGTGAAGGGTTAGCTAACATGCTAATTAAGTTGTAAAGTAGCAAGTAGCTGCAAAGTTACTCATTAGGTAAAATTGGCAGTGATAAGATTTGAACAAGCAACATTTGGGTTGCTAGACGATTGTGTTATACGTTCAACCAACCACCATCCTATCGTTTCTGTGTTAAGTTACGTAATGTCTTAATCTGTGATTGAAATTCACGGTATACGAAATTGAAAAATTTACTTTTTCTGTGGCTGTCACGAATTTCCAATTTGTGAATAAGCAATTTGTGTCTATTTCACAATATGAGATACTGGGTTGGTTTGGAATCATGACTGATTCCCTGGCAAGGTGTCAGGACTTCAGCCGAAGTCGGTTCCTCTACTTGTTCGGGTGGCGGTCGGCGTCGCCGGTCTACTAGCCATCGCCGATCCACTTTTCATTTTCCATTTGTTTTGTCTTTGTTTCTATACACCTGTTTTTCATTCCCCTAATTATTGTTCATGTATTTAACCCTCTGTTTCCCCCATGCTGTTGTGCGGGATTGTTTTATGTCATGTTCAGTATATTGGTGACTGGTTATTTCGACGGGTGCTGTTTCTTGCCCGTGAGTAAAAGTTGATTTTTGTGTTTTGGCAAGTGTATTGTTTTACCTTGCACCATTCATTATTCTGAGTAGAGTAAAGTTACGTTGCTCCCAATTCTCTGCTCTCCTGTGCCTGACTGCATACACCAGCACACACACCATTCTGACACAAGGTTACTCATATCACTGGTGAGAGTGGAAGGTGGAGTGTTTTTCTCAGATAATTAGAAGCTTTTGTCATTCTCATTTCAAAGCATCTAACATATTCCCTGCCTAAAATAGTACATAAAGATTATTGGCTTTTTCAATATTTTTTTTTATCCCACAACAAGCACTGACAGACAAAAAGCAACTCAAATTATCCTTCTCTCCATACTGTATGACAAAGGTAATTCAAAAAGTGCCTCAGCACCATCTGTTTCTTCAACTTCCTCCTTTGTGGGTATTGATGGAGAAAACGGTCGATGCCAAGTCTGGGAAGCAAGAAGACGTCAAATCATTACCGAACTCAAAGTATTTCCCTGGCTCCACAGCAAATGCTCAAACATTAATTGCATTTGCTCATCCGATACTGTTCTTTTGGATTAGCTAATGTGAGAGGTCACTTTTTGAGATGGGAGAGATTCTTGGCTCCACTTCACCTGTTTTATGAGCAGTCTCTTTAATTTTGTCACATTTTTTTTCTCTGCAGCTCCACAACAAATATGTGAGCTGCTCTTTCAGCCTTCATGGGTTAGGTACCCACTGGTCAAAAACTGGTTGAATCAACATTGTCTCCACGTTATTTCAACCCCAAAAATCTATGTGTTGACATTGAATCAACGTGGAAAACAGATTGAATTTGGAAAAAGTCATCAACCTAAGGGGATTTTGTATTTTTTTCACCCAACTTTTAACCTAAATCCATATGGTGACCTTTTTGATTGACTATGAATTCACATTAGTTGAAAACTCAACTAGACGTTGAACTGACGTCTGTGCCCATTGGGTTTGAGATGATATTCCTCAGGAATGGGTCCTTAGTTAATCTCCTGTGCAGCACAATATCTTATATTTTCCTAAAACGGACGATATTGTAACATGCTGACCACGCGTTGCGTGTGCAAAATAAATGTACACATACGCGCGCGTGCCCAGTCTAGACAGCATGTAACTCATCAACAATCATACTGTGTTATAAACAAGGTTACAAATCCCAGTTGGAAAATTATTGGAATCAGCTGGGTTAAGCAGAAGATCCATGAATCTTCCAACCAGGATTTCCACAAAACCTGGTAATTTTGGGAAAGTTACCAGAATTCTTCATCCCTAGTTATAAAAATACAAATATTATTTATGAAAACACAGCAACACTATTGTAAACTTTAGCTATCTCGGAAACCCAGAACTAATTGCGTCAGATGGTCGATACAGATTAGCGCACCTCAGATATCCCAGTTTATTCCGATGAGTATTGTATTTCTCTCTTTAGCCAGTAAATATTGTGTGCCTTCACCGCATAGTGTACTAATTGATTTAAGACACCCGATAACCAATTCAAATCACTGTCAATGTCTATTTGACAGTTTTGAGATTGATGTTGTACACATTTATGGAACACAGATTATTAAAAAAAACATGACAGTTTTAGACAACACATGCAAGGTAATGGTATGATATTATTATGAGGATAGGAGATTTAGACAACACATACAAATATGAGGACGTAAAAGTTGGTGATTGATTCATACCCTTCATTTCAGTATATAATGTAATCCAGGTCAGACAGAAGGATTCAGACAGAAGTGTTCTACAGGGATGGATTGGCCATCTGGCAATTCTGGCAGATGCCAGTTGGGCTGGACCATTTTGTAGTTGGGTGGGCTGGTTGAAATTGATGCACACTCCCCCCAAAAATTGTATAAAAAATGAAAAGGTTGACAAGGCCTGTGGCCCATGGGCCTGTCAAGAAATGTTTTAAAGATATTTGCACAATTTCTCTGTTTTTCAAATCTATAGTGAGCCTTTGGCTTATCAGTGGGCAATGACGGCCACTCTACCAAGATGGGCCGGCTCGGTTTTCTGATAGGCTGAGCTGAGGTCATGCAATCTCATATTCAAAGTCAAACGCGGCATCAGTTAAGAACCTGCTCCGACTTGTCATCAGTTAAATAGCCAAGATCATGTATCATAAAAAACAGAAAGGGTACCTATAAACGCTGAAAGAACACATTGTCACCTCTATCAAAACGTCCTACTTATGGGGCGGCTAAAACCATGATTTGGTCAAACAGCAAAGTGCATTATCCCCATGATTCCTGTAATGAAAGTGTCTGTCCTGCCCCAGTGCCCTTGCTGGGGCCTGCTGCTGTGATGAGCAAACCATTCTCTCCTCCCCACATGCGCTCGAGAGAGAAATATATTCTGTTCTTATAACGTTTCAAAATGCAATTGCTGGAAAAACACAGTGTTGGTTGCTTCGTCACCTTGTCCCTGTCAAATAGAGGAGGGTCTCAACTCTCTGTAGGTATACTTTTTACTTTTCAGCTCTCAACATTCAGCTTAATAGGAACTATTTTACAACCAAGATATTTGATATGGCTTTGAGATATATACCCACATGCGTGATTGAATTCTACAGACAATTCTCTGAGCGGTTGATGCCTTTTTTTCTCCCTTTGATCAAGGACTGTCTGGCCAAAAAACAGCTTCCTCATACTTTAGGTCTTGCAGCGATTACTTTACTTTACATCTCCTATAGACCAGTGTCACTTTTAAATGTCTATTATAGTTAATTGATAAAATATTAACTCTGCACCTAGAATCTGTGCTGCTCAATCTCATCGACAAAGACCAAACAGGTTTTGTGCAGGGTCGTCTCTATTCTGATAATTTACGTAGATATTTTGACATTCTTTTCCATATTAATGATCTTAATGCCCTAAATGTTGTAGTCTCCCTTGACGCTGAAAAAGCATTTGACAGAGTGGAATGGAAGGTTTAATTTTGGTCCAATATTTATCTCTTGGATTCAAATTCTTTATAATTCACCAATGGCCAACACCCAATACTCAGCCCCCTTCCTGTTGTCTCGAGGGACAAAGCAAGGCTGTCCGGTCAGCGCAGGACTTTTTGCTTTGGTCATAGAACCCGTTGCTGCCATTGTTATAGGCTTTGGTTTTTCTATTTATGTTTTAAGGTTGGACTTTAGCACGTAGGGCGCACCGATTGGTGTCACCTCGTTTGTCAGTATGTGTTACAGCTGTGCTGGTTGCCATCTCGTTAGTGGGAAGGTGTTTCACCTGTGCTGGCCCAGGTGCTATTTAAGAGTGGCTGGCCTAGTGCTCCACTTGTCTTGAGGGATGTGGAGGGTCAACACCCTTAGTTGGCGTGCCCTATTTGAGTTATAGAAAAATATAAATTTTTCTGATTTCCCTGGGTTTGTTTAATGTCTTTCAGTATGGTGTGTTTTTTTGTTTTGTTTTCCTCTTCTTGGGCAAATTTAGTTGGTGTCTTTTAGGTTCCAGTTGTTGCTAGTCAACTTTCATTGGACCCCCCCCATGAGTGTCTTTCAGAACCCCTCCTAAAATCCCACCTGTTTCATTTTGGCTGTTGTCAGTGACTCTGTTAGTTCCCCCTTCTGTTTTGAGCGCCATTTTTTGGTGTTCTTGCTGAGGAACATAACACCATGATTAGATCACATGACCAAATTTAAGGAATTACAATTAGAAAAGAATACCATATTATATAATGGTATGCGGATGATGTCTTGCTCTATCTTCATACTCAATTCCAGTCCTCTTGTCAGTGCTTGAAGATTTGTTAACTATCTGGTTATAAAGTCAATTGGTCCAAGACAGAGATTATGCCTTCAGAAGGTATTCACACCCATTGACTCCACATTTTGTTGTTACAGCCTGAATTGAAAATGGATTAGATTGAGATTTTGTGTCACAGGCCTTCACACAATACCCCATAATGTCAGTGGAATTCTGTTTTAAGAAAAAAAATTATATATATTAAAAATGTCTTGAATCAATATGTATTCAACCCCTTTGTTATGACAAGCCTAAGTAAGTTCAGGAGTAAAAATGTGCATAAGTCACATAAGTTATGCAATAATAGTGTTAAACATGATTTTAGAATGACTACCTCATCTCTGTACCCCATACATACAATTATCTGTAAGGTCCTTCAGTCGAGTAGTGAATTTCAAACACAGATTCAACCACAAAGACCAGGGAGATTTTCCAATGCCTGGCAAAGAAGTGCACCTATTGGTAGATGAGTAAAAATGTAAAACAAGTAGACAATGAATATCCCTTTGAGCATGGTGAAGTTATTAATTAGACTTTAGATGCTGTATCAATACACCTAGTCACTACAAAGATACAGGCGTCTTTCCGAACTCAGTTGTCGGAGAGGAAGGAAACTGCTCAGGGATTTCACCATGAGGCCAATGGTGACTTTAAAACAGTTACAGAGTTTAATGGCTGTGATAGGAGAACTGAGGATGGGTCAACAACATTGTAGTTACTCCACAATACTAACCTAAATGACAGAGCAATAAGGCACTAAAGTATAACTGCTAAAAATGTGGCAAAGAAGTGAACTTTATGACTTGAATACAAAGCGTTTGCGGCAAATCCAACACAATACCTCACGTAGTACCACTCTTCATATTTTCAAGCATGGTGTTGGCTGCATCATGTTATGGGTATGCTTGTCATCGGCAAGGACTAGGGAGTTTAAAAAATAAAAACAGAATAGAGCTAAGCACAGGCAAAATCCTAGAGGAAAAACCAGGTTCAGTATACTTTCCAACAGACACTGGGAGACAAATACACCTTTCAGCAGGGCAATAATGTAAATTACAAGGCCAAATATACACTGGAGTTGCTTTCCATGAGGACATTGAAATTTCCAGAGTGGCCTAATTACAGTTTTGAATTAAATCAGCGTGAAAATCTATGGCAAGACTTGAAAATGGCTGTCTAGCAATGATCAACAACCAATTTGTAGAATTTAAAAAAGAATAATATGCAAATATTGTACAATCCAGGTGTGCAAAGCTCTTAGACTTACCCAGAAAGACTCATAGCTGGTATCGCTGCCAAAGTGGTTGCAAATAGATTATACAAGTGGTTAGGCATTTTCAACCCACAAATGTTTCTTAAAAATACTTATGAGAAGTTGTCAATTTCTCCTCAAACCTCCATCATGAGAGACTTTCATGAATGTTGTTGATGTTAGTTCTGTGTGTACAGTTAAGGGGAAGGAGTGCTGCTTTGTTTTTAGCCAGCTGCAGCTTTGCTAGGTCTTTCTTTGCTGCACCTGACCATATTACCAGACAGCAATCAAGATGGGACTAGATCAGAGCCTGAACATCTAGTACAGTTGGTCTTTGTGTCAAAAACGCAGAACATCTTTTTAGATTAGACATACCTCTCACCATCATCACCACAACTTTGTCAATATGACTTGACCATAATAACTGAACCTCCAATGTTGCTCCTAGGATTTCAGCTTCTTCAACTTGTACAATGGTCACACCATTAATGCACAACTACAGTTGAGGTTTAGGTCTCAGAGAATGGTTTGAAATAAATACAATGCTTTTGGTTTTCGATGTATTTCAAATCATATTGTATTTCTCACATGCCCCGAATACAACAGGCGTAGACCTTACCGTGACCTTACCGCGTGTCCTTTGAGTACACGTCCTGGTAATCCGTCTGGCCTGCGGCTTTGTGAATGCTGACCCGTTTAAAGGTCTTGCACACATCTGCTACGGAGAGCGTGATCTGCTACGGAAACAGCTGATGCTCTCATGCATGCTTCAGTGTTGCTTGACTCAAAGCGAGCACAAAAGGCATTTTGCTCTTCTGGTAAGCTTGCCTCGCTGGGCAACTCACGGCTGGGTTTCCCTTTGTTGTCCGTAATAGTTTCTGTGGTTCACGGAGGGAACCACACATGCGGAGATCATCTGCTCACCTAAAATCGCAAATTTGGACAAATTTGGACTCATCAGACAAAAGGACAGATTTCCACCGGTCTAATGTCAATTGATAAATTTTCTTGGCCCAAGCAAGTCTCTTCTTATTATTGGTGTCCTAGTAGTGTTTTCTTTGCAGCAATTCGACCGTGAAGGCCTGATTCACGCAGTCTCCTCTGAACAGTTGATGTTGATATGTATCTGTTACTTGAACTCTATGAAGCATTTATTTGGGTTGTAATCTGAGGTGCAGGTAACTCTAATGAACTTATCCTCTGTAGCAGAGGTAACTCTGGGTCTTCCTTTCCTGTGGTGGTCCTCATGAGAGCCAGTTTCATCATAGCGCTTGATGTTTTTTTGCGTCTGCACTTGAAGAAACTTTAAAAGTTCTTGAAATTTCCGGGATTGACTGACCTTCATGTCTTAAAGTAATGATGGACTGTTGTTTCTCTTTTCTTATTTGAGCTGTTCTTGCCATAATATGTGATCCATTTCAGGAAACTAGGAGTATGTCGCAAGTCACTACTTCACAGGAGAGCTATATTTAATGTTTGTCCATTTTTTTAAATGTAAATGCGTTTTATGGCACAAATGCCTTCAGGAACATTTTAACTTTCATGTGCCTTCGTATCTGTAAATACAAATAAAATTGAAACACAGAAAAAGTCAACCTTCACACTAGCCATGATTGGCTGAGATAATGAGTGGGCTGGACATGCTGAGAGAGGAGTTCGGATATGTCTGCCATTGTCATGATCGTCGTAATAACATTCGGACCAAAGCGCAGCGTGATATGGGTTCCACAACTTTTTATTTGTGAAACTCACAAAAAGCAATAAAGAGCAAATGACACGTGAAGCTACGGAGTGCTCACAGGCAACTACACATAAACAAGATCCTACAAAACACAGTGGGGAAATGGCTGCCTAAATATGATCCCCAATCAGAGACAACGATAAACAGCTGCCTCTGATTCGGAACCATACTAGGCCAACATAGAAATAAACAACCTAGATGACCCACCCTATTCACACCCCGACCTAACCAAAATAGAGAATAAAAAGGCTCTCTATGGTCAGGACGTGACAGCCATATAGCAGGCTTCTGTCTATTTGAGCTGGTCAGTCTGTGTTGGTAATCCTGTCAAACGCAGCTTTTTTTAATGTATCGTGTTGTGGAGCTGCATAAGTTTTACATTTTCAAACTAAGGGAAACTGTGGCATGGCATCCGTGACAGTGAGACGCATCCATCATACATGATGATAGTCTAGTGTTAGCCAGCTACATTTTCAGATATTACAAGTTTCTCATTTTGACAGAAAGTGTTTTCATTTCAAGCTAAAGTGTACTGCTAGCTAGCTAGCTAACGTTACCTGTCTGGTTCCCTAGCTGACATTATTATTCGTATCCCAGAGCTGTTTGCTTTGCTAGTTAGAGCCTAATGTTAGATAGCTAACATTGATCCTGGTTGGTTAGCTCCCAGCATATTCATGCACTGTAGTAACGAAATGATTTGGAACTATGTTCATTGTTGTTTAACTAGCTAATATTAGCTGGCTGGCTCGTTAGCTAATATACGTTACGTGACTTGTGTGTGTGTGATCTTACACGTTGTTTACCTAGCTAGCTAGCTACATGTCTTAAGCTAAAGTGTACACCACCCGTTGAATATGGCCGGTGTCAGTAAATGTCTGCAAAAAAGTGTAATGAAATTGTTGCCAGCAGAGCTGGTTAATTAAGCTGTTTTCATGTTATCCATAGGTAAACAAATCATCGGCCAGAGCGTCAAGTGTGCCCTCTGAACGCTCCGAGAGCAAATCGATATGGGTGGGGCTAAAGCTTAAGAGGGTGTGAACGATGCTGGATGTGTGTAGACCAAGAATAGCTCTTCACTAGACGCCAAAATATTCAAAGGCCGTTTTCTCAAAAGTGAGTTTACAAGTGTATCAACTTTCTAAGCAGAATGACTTTCCCATTGTTCCTCAAATGCAGTGTATGATATACAATTTTGTAGCTCTGAGTCTCTTTTATCCAACGTAAAAAACACCAACACAATACATACCATTCAACTGTTGCTACATAAGACCGAATCGAGGTGGTGAGTCACATATGGACTTGGTCTTTTACCAAATCTTCTGTATACCACCCCTACCTTCACCCCAGAACTCAAACACATTAAGAAGGAAAGAAATTCCACAAATTAACTTTTAACAAGGCACACCTGTTAATTGAAATGCATTCCAGGGGACCACCTCATGAACCCAAAAGACTTGACAATCAATGGATTGGGTTGCACATCCAAATATCTTGAATCATGCATTTCTGATTGGATGTGTTAGATGAAACAACTTCTTGAATAGCTCAGTAGTCTATTATATTTCTCAATAAAGCACCATGAATGACTTTACAAAATCATTACTAATTTGTGATGGGCTGGTGCCACCAACTGTAAAAGTTAGTGGCACCAGGGGGAAAATTTTAATCTGGAGCCATGTTATCAGGTAAGACCCAGATGCAGACAGTGTCGAAGTATCAAAAGTGTATTACTAGTACAGGGGCAGGCAAATGACAGGTCAAAGGCAGGAGGTCAGTAATCCAGAGAGGGTGTAAAAGGTCCAGAACGGCAGGCAGTCTCAGGGTCAGAGCAGGCAGAGGTCAGTAATCCAGATAGGATGTAAAAGGTCCAGAATGGCAGGCAGTCTCAGGGTCAGAGCAGGCAGAGGTCAGTAATCCAGAGAGGGTGTAAAAGGTCCAGAATGGCAGGCAGTCTCAGGGTCAGGGCAGGCAGAGGTCAGTAATCCAGAGAGGGTGTAAAAGGTCCAGAACGGCAGGCAGTCTCAGGGTCAGGGCAGGCAGAGGTCAGTAATCCAGAGAGGGTGTAAAAGGTCCAGAATGGCAGGCAGTCTCAGGGTCAGAGCAGGCAGAGGTCAGTAATCCAGAGAGGGTGTAAAAGGTCCAGAATGGCAGGCAGTCTCAGGGTCAGGGCAGGCAGGGGTCAGTAATCCAGAGAGGGTGTAAAAGGTCCAGAACGGCAGGCAGTCTCAGGGTCAGGGCAGGCTCAGGGCAGGCAGTCTCAGGGCAGGCAGTCTCAGGGCAGGCAGGCTCAGGGCAGGCAGTCTCAGGGTCAGGGCAGGCAGAGGTCAGTAATCCAGAGAGGGTGTAAAAGGTCCAGAATGGCAGGCAGGCTCAGGGTCAGGGCAGGCAGAGGTCAGTAATCCAGATAGGATGTAAAAGGTCCAGAACGGCAGGCAGTCTCAGGGTCAGAGCAGGCAGAGGTCAGTAATCCAGATAGGATGTAAAAGGTCCAGAATGGCAGGCAGTCTCAGGGTCAGAGCAGGCAGAGGTCAGTAATCCAGAGAGGGTGTAAAAGGTCCAGAATGGCAGGCAGTCTCAGGGTCAGGGCAGGCAGAGGTCAGTAATCCAGAGAGGGTGTAAAAGGTCCAGAACGGCAGGCAGTCTCAGGGTCAGGGCAGGCAGAGGTCAGTAATCCAGAGAGGGTGTAAAAGGTCCAGAATGGCAGGCAGTCTCAGGGTCAGAGCAGGCAGAGGTCAGTAATCCAGAGAGGGTGTAAAAGGTCCAGAATGGCAGGCAGTCTCAGGGTCAGGGCAGGCAGAGGTCAGTAATCCAGAGAGGGTGTAAAAGGTCCAGAACGGCAGGCAGTCTCAGGGTCAGGGCAGGCAGAGGTCAGTAATCCAGAGAGGGTGTAAAAGGTCCAGAATGGCAGGCAGTCTCAGGGTCAGAGCAGGCAGAGGTCAGTAATCCAGAGAGGGTGTAAAAGGTCCAGAACGGCAGGCAGTCTCAGGGTCAGGGCAGGCAGGGGTCAGTAATCCAGAGAGGGTGTAAAAGGTCCAGAACGGCAGGCAGTCTCAGGGTCAGGGCAGGCTCAGGGCAGGCAGTCTCAGGGCAGGCAGTCTCAGGGCAGGCAGGCTCAGGGCAGGCAGTCTCAGGGCAGGCAGTCTCAGGGTCAGGGCAGGCAGAGGTCAGTAATCCAGAGAGGGTGTAAAAGGTCCAGAATGGCAGGCAGGCTCAGGGTCAGGGCAGGCAGAGGTCAGTAATCCAGATAGGATGTAAAAGGTCCAGAACGGCAGGCAGTCTCAGGGTCAGAGCAGGCAGAGGTCAGTAATCCAGATAGGATGTAAAAGGTCCAGAATGGCAGGCAGTCTCAGGGTCAGAGCAGGCAGAGGTCAGTAATCCAGAGAGGGTGTAAAAGGTCCAGAATGGCAGGCAGTCTCAGGGTCAGGGCAGGCAGAGGTCAGTAATCCAGAGAGGGTGTAAAAGGTCCAGAACGGCAGGCAGTCTCAGGGTCAGGGCAGGCAGAGGTCAGTAATCCAGAGGGGGTGTAAAAGGTCCAGAATGGCAGGCAGTCTCAGGGTCAGAGCAGGCAGAGGTCAGTAATCCAGAGAGGGTGTAAAAGGTCCAGAACGGCAGGCAGTCTCAGGGTCAGGGCAGGCTCAGGGCAGGCAGTCTCAGGGCAGGCAGTCTCAGGGCAGGCAGGCTCAGGGCAGGCAGTCTCAGGGCAGGCAGTCTCAGGGTCAGGGCAGGCAGAGGTCAGTAATCCAGAGAGGGTGTAAAAGGTCCAGAATGGCAGGCAGGCTCAGGGTCAGGGCAGGCAGAGGTCAGTAATCCAGAGAGGGTGTAAAAGGTCCAGAATGGCAGGCAGTCTCAGGGTCAGGGCAGGCAGAGGTCAGTAATCCAGAGAGGGTGCAAAAGGTCCAGAATGGCAGGCAGTCTCAGGGTCAGGGCAGGCAGAGGTCAGTAATCCAGAGAGGGTGTAAAAGGTCCAGAATGGCAGGCAGTCTCAGGGTCAGGGCAGGCAGAGGTCAGTAATCCAGAGAGGGTGCAAAAGGTCCAGAACGGCAGGCAGTCTCAGGGTCAGGGCAGGCTCAGGGCAGGCAGTCTCAGGGTCAGGGCAGGCTCAGGGCAGGCAGTCTCAGGGTCAGGGCAGGCTCAGGGCAGGCAGTCTCAGGGTCAGGGCAGGCTCAGGGCAGGCAGTCTCAGGGCAGGCAGGCTCAGGGCAGGCAGTCTCAGGGCAGGCAGAACAGTCAAAACCGGGAAGGACTAATAAAAAGGCGCAAGAACAGACAGGAGCAGGGGAACAAACACTGGTAGGTTTCAGGAAACAAAATGAACTGGCAACAGACAAACAGAGAACACAGGTAGAAACACACTGGGGATAATGGGGAAGATGGGCGACACCTGGAGGGGGGTGGAGACAGGCACAAAGACCGATGAAACAGATCAGGCTGTGACACATGTAGTAGTAGTAGATAACACTTAGGGTAGGTGTTGATTCAGGGGAAAACATATGACAGGCACTAATAAGTCATTAGCTTGGCTTTTATAGCGTATAAGGCTTGAGCATACGGACGGACGGACGGATCGATAGATAACAGGAAGTACAGAGTTGGTGGCACATGCAGGTGTTTATTAAATGCCAGGGCCAAAATCTTGTCCCAGTCCACCCTGTGGAACTGTATCTCATCAAAGAGGACTGATCATGAAAGCAAAATAGGACAGAGAACCTTGTTGATCAATATTGTGGGTACAGACATGGAAAAATACAAGCCATAGTATCAAGAGCTTAACAAATACGTCTTTCTGTGTACTTCGGACACTTTTGAATGAGCTCATGAACTTACTATGGGACGTTTAACAGCAGAACGCTTAGCAAAAATAAAACTGAAATTGCATGTGGAGACTCTTTTTTTTAAACTAAATTGCGTTGTCGTCTACAGGTATTTTTATTTCCTGTGGTAGAAACTTCAGGCCAGGATTCATATAGCGGTTTCCCACATTGTGCTTTCAAAGTTGTTTGATTTGCACAGCAGCGTATCTGTTATGAAGGGGGTTGAAATACATAATACACAATCAGAAATACACATTCTTCTGTTGATTGAATCTCAGCCGTAATAAAGTTGCGCCTGATCCCAGATCAGCTATCCTACTCTGAGACTCCTTTATGAATACCAGCCCAGCGATTAAAAAAACAAGTTACCAGTCAATGTCCTCATCATAACAAATATCTGGGTTTGCATACACGCCTGCTAAGATCTAACACTATAAGTTAGTGTTGCAGGAGTTAGGTGGGTCACGAGTGGTCAATTGTTGTTCCTGAGCTACCTGGCTGCTCCTCTGGCTAATCTATTCATTAAAGTCGTTAATGGGCTCTTGTGCGTTGGAATCCATCAAGTCACCATAATGGCTTTTTAAGATTGACAACTTTTACTGCGTTTGACTGATTGGCCCCATTTCCAAGCACGGAGGGAAAATGCAATCGCTGCATCTGAACATGGTATATTAATTTCATCGTCGCCACACCATCCAAGCCATTAGCTTCAAGACTCAATTACGCCAATGAGGGTGACACAGCCATAGAGGTGAGAGATAAGTGTCAGAGGTGAAGAAGGGGATGAAGGGGATGGCCTCCGAAGAGGAGTTCCTCTGAAGAGATGCAACATGCATGAAGTGAATGGTGGCCATGGATGACAAGGAACTCAGAAGGTGTATAGATTGTTCCAGGTCCTCTCTTCAACGAGCAGGTTGACTGACATGCATGAGGTAGCGCTCACACTAGTCCTACACAAGGGTAACGATACATTCAATTTTCTCCCCTTAATCATCAATAAAATAGTTAGCCTATGTATATTAGATTTTTCGAGAAAATGAAGTCGCTCTTATACCTGTGTAGTAACACTTATTTATTAATACAATAACATTGTTATAACACTATATTTTCAGTAATTGCGTTGTAACTGCACAGTGATTCCAGAAATGGAAATGGAACCATTCCTATTTCTTGTGTGTAATGCTCAACCGTAATGCTCAACTATTACCATGTGATTATAATGCCGTTACTAAAGTAGCATTTAACAGCATGCTATTACAATGTTATTACTGTAGCAATTACAGGGTTATTACACAGGTATTAAAGCAATGTAGAGAGTTACAGTGTTTTTCAAAGACTCAGCGATCTGGTTGTAAGACCAGATATTTTAACTAGTCACTTCAGAAATGAAATGCACAGTTCAGAAGGAATCTGAGACTCTTTCCTTTTAAACTCTCAGCTTTGCTGTGGATGCAGAAATAACGGGCAGACATTAGCGTCTGCCATGTTTCATACCCTCATACCGTTTAACTTTCTATAAATACCGCGGGACTCAGTCCAAGTTGATCAAGTGTGATTGAATCTGAAATGGCTCCAAATGTGTGAGCCAAGTTTTCTCGAGGGGAATTGCTTGCCTCCATTCTGGCTTCTGAAAAGGCACCCTTCTGATTTCTTCTCCAGTGGTGATTGAGCCAAGCACGCAGTGGTGTCGCTGCAATATCAGTGCCCCAAAGCAAGATGTGTATCTTTTAGAAGTGTAGAACTGAGCCGTGTATATTGCTGCGTATATTGATACGTGTAATGTGCCACTGTGTGAAAGTATCTCGTTGGTGTTCATTAACTCTGATCAACACAGATGACTATGTTAAATGTCAATTGGAAGAGCTTCATTGGTTCCTTCATATCGAATCCTATCCCAGGGAAAACAAATCCCAATCCCATATTCAAGTGGATATGGATCCCAGGGGGATATCAGATATATGAAAATAACCAGTGAAAATATCTGTTGTTCCAGGTGATATGAGTTGAACAGTTAAGACTTTAACAATGCATAATGGCTGTAATGCATGTGATGCTCCACCTGCAACATTTCTTTTCTGCCTATTTGTGGTGAGCCATATGCATTATAACCAAACCTTGTCTCTGTGGTTGTACGTTTTTAAGTGTTTTTCATGGTGTAACTTTCCCATGCAACAACTTCATGAAATATTTAAGACATATTTCAAAGGCACTTTTCAGAAATGTTTTTTTATTTCTCTCAAACCACATACTTTTTAAAATGTCTAGAGCAGAAGTAGAATGAAAAGGGAGCCGGTAGTCATGGTACTGTATAAAGATCCAGTACTCAGATCTGTTAGCCACATCTAGACCAGTGGTTGATGTGCCTGCGTCAGCACCGACAAGCAGCACGCCTGCACCAACACAGACAAGCAGCACGCCTGCACCAACACAGACAAGCAGCACGCCTGCACCAACACAGACAAGCAGCACGCCTACACAGGCAGGCAGGCAGGCAGACACAGGAAGACAGGCAGGCAGGCACACACAGGCAGGCAGGCACACACAGGCACACACACAGGCGCCTGCCTGCCTGTGTGTGTGTGCCTGCCTGCCTGTGTGTGTGTGCCTGCCTGCCTGTGTGTGCCTGCCTGCCTGTGTGTGCCTGCCTGCCTGTGTGTGCCTGCCTGCCTGTGTGTGCCTGCCTGCCTGTGTGTGTGTGCCTGCCTGCCTGCCTGTGTGTGCCTGCCTGTGTGTGCCTGCCTGCCTGTGTGTGCCTGCCTGCCTGTCTTCCTGTGTCTGCCTGCCTGCCTGCCTGTGTAGGCGTGCTGCTTGTCTGTGTTGGTGCAGGCAGGCAGGCACAGTCTAGACGTTGACTGTTGACGGGGATTTTATATCTCTGGACTCTTTTTCTTGAATGGGAGTGGAGGAAGCAGTCTACTACAGTAGCAGAGCTGTGCTTGTAGACAGCATTGGATGATGTCAGGGCTAGACAAGCTTCCTCCCATTTCCAATGCATATTTTGAGTTTTGTGGATTTGAACCATATGTCTTTTACATGTCTTTTAGACATATACGATATTCGATTACTCAGAATATCACACATGGACATTTTCTATGGCCAGATATGTACTCATTCAATATTCTGAGATACTTTTGTAAGTATAGTGGACGTGGACACCCCTATTTCAGCCACACCGTTGCTGACAGGTGTATAATATCGAGCACACAGCCGTGCAATCTCCATAGACAAACCTTGGCAGTAGAATGGCTTTACATGAAGAGCTCAGTGACTTTCAACAGAGCAACGGCATAAGATGCAACCTTTCTAAAAAGTCCGTTTGTCAAATTTCTGCCATGCTAGAGCTTCCCTGGTCAACTGTAAGTGCTGTTATCGTGATGTGGAAACGTTTAGGAGCAACAACGGTGCAGCCGCGAAGTGGGAGCTTGTAGGCCACACAAGCTCACAGAATGGGTCCGTCGAGAGGCCTCACGGGTGGCGCAGTGCTAGCTGAGCCACCAGAGACTCTGGGTTCGTGCCCAGGCTCTGTCGCAGCTGGCCGCGACTGGGAGGTCCGTGGGGTGACGCACAATTGGCCTAGCGTCGTCCGGGTTTGGGAGGGTTTGGCCGGTAGGGATATCCTTGTCTCATCGCACACTAGCGACTCCTGTGGCAGGCAGGATACAGTGCTAACCAGGTCGCCAGGAGCATGGTGTTTCCTCCGACACATTGGTGCAGCTGGCTTCCGGGTTGGATGCACTCTGTGTTAAGAAGCAGTGCGGCTTGGTTGGGTTTTGTTTCAGTGGACGCATGGCTTTCGACCTTCGTCTCTCCCGAGCCCGTACGGAAGTTGTAGCGATGAGACAAGATAGTAACTACTAACAATTGGATATCACGAAAATTGGGGAGAAAAGGGAGTAAAATTCAAAACAAAAAAAACAAAAAATGGGACCGTCGAAGTGCTGAAGCGCGTAAAAATCGTTCTCGGTTGCAACACTCACTACCGACTTCCAAACTGCCTCTGGAAGCAACGTCAGCACAAGAACTGTTCGTCGGTAGCTTCATGAAATGGGTTTCCATGGCCGAGTAGCTGCACACAATCCTAAGATCACCATGCACAATGCGAAGGGTCAGCTGGAGTGGTGTAAACCAGCCGCCAATGGACTCTGGAGCAGTGGAAATGTGTTTTCTAGAGTGATGAATCATGCTTTGGATTAAATAGGACGATGTTGGCTTCGTTCATGCCTAAGTACAAAGGCTTCGATATGTCAGCATGTTGACACATACCCTTTCTGGTGTGCGTAATGATGGATCCCAGGACTGGTGGTTAGTATACCGGTGACATCGAACGCCGGAGGGGAGGAGCGGGAGTAGACATGACAGGAGTAGGAGTAGACGTGATGTTGGGATCCAGAATGTCTTGTCTGAGAAAGGAGACATGAAAAGAAGGTGAGATAAGCTAGTTACAGGAAAGCTGTAACCTATGTCACCGAGCTGACTCTCCGGAGAACCTTGAACGGCTCAGTTTCTTGCAGGGCAGGCTGTCACGTTCGTTATAAGAATCGGACCAAGGTGCAGCGTGGTTTGCGTACATTCTTATTTATTTAAAGAATGAACACTGAACAAACTAACAAAATAACAAAACAAACCGTGAAGCTATACAAACGAGCGCTGACAGGCAACTACACATAGACAAGATCCCACGAAACACCAAGGGGAAATGGCTGCCTAAATATGATCCCCAATCAGAGACAACGATAAACAGCTGTCTCTGATTGAGAACCATATCAGGCCAACATAGAAATACAAAAACCCCTAGACCTACAACAACCCTAGACATACAAAACCATTAGACAATACAAAAACTAACGTACCCACCCTAGTCACGCCCTGACCTAACCAAAATATCAAGAAAACAGAGATATCTAAGGTCAGGCCGTGACACAGGCGGAGTGAGAGGTTCCTGATAGAAAGCCAGACACGATCCCTAGGGTGTAACAAAGGTGTCGCACTGCAGTGACAGTCTGCCTGCTCCTTTTGACAGTGGACGGCACGCTGGATTCTCACGGGAGCATCGCTCCACACTTCTTCTGCGCGCCGGAACCATTCATCAACCACAGGAGCTTCGGTTAGGCACGGGGTCCACGGAGCCAGGGCTGGCTGAAAACCCAGAACACAGTGGAAGAGGATCAACCCAGTAGAGGAGTGACGTAGCAAGTTCTGGGCGTACTCTGCCCATGGAAGGAATCGAGCCCACTCTCACTGCCGGTCCTGACAGTGACTCCTTAGGAACTTCCCCTGCTCCTGGTTCATCCTCTCCACCTGAGGCCGGTACCCGGAAGTGAGACTGACCGTGACCCCGAGCATCTCCATAAACGCTCTCTTTACCCATGGGGGCCACGGTCAGAGACGATGTCCTCCGGAAGGCCATAATGCCGGAAGACCTGCTGAAATAGTGCCTCAGCAACTTGGAGAGCAGTAAGGAGACCAGAAAGAGGGATTAAACGACAGGATTTTGAAAATCTATAAACAACCACCAAAATGGTGGTAAAACCATCAGGGGAGGGGAGATCAGTAATAGAGTCAAGGGAAAGATGGTACCAGGGACGCTGTGGCACGGGAAGGGGAAGGAGTTTCCCTGCTGGAGTGTCCGGGGGGAATTGTTTTAAGCACATACGGAACAGGAGTTGACGTAGCTGGTGACATCCTTTTCCAAGGTGGGCCACCAGTATTTCTCAGAGATGGATTGGGTAGCGCGAGAAATACCTGGATGTTCAGTGACGACAGCTGTGTGTGCCCAGGTCAGTAGCTTATCCCCGTAGGAATGTAGATGTGCTCAGGAGGACAGTTAGTGGGTGCGGGCTCTCTCACCAGAGCATAGTAGATGTCCACATCTATGTCCCAGACCACAGGGGCAACGAGGGAGGATGGGATTGTAGGTGCATTCTGGACAGGACCCTCTCCTGAATCGTAGATGCGGGACAGGGCATCGGCCTTGTTGTTCTTTGAACCTGGGCGATAGGTCAGCGTGAAGTCAAAGCTTGTAAAGAAAAGGGACCACCTTGCTTGGCGAGGATTCAGACTCCTCACTGTCCGTATGTCCTCCAGCTACCGATGGTCGGTGAGGATGACAAATGGTTCCTTGGCACCCTCCAGCCAGTGTCTCCACTCCTCTAATGCCAACATCAACGCCATCCTTCTTGGCCATGGAGAAGAAACCAGCCGACTCAGGAGAAGTGGATGAAACCTTGGAGCGCCTCTTGGATGTAATCGTCCGAGGCCCACAGCCATCGAGTTTCTCCCATTCTTCTCTGCAGATCCTCTAAATCGGTGTCTGCTTGGATGAACAGTGTTGCTGCACAGCTATTTTCAGGTCTCTCCAGAGATGTTCAAGTCCGGGCTCTGGCTGGGCCACTCAAGGACATGCAGAGACTTTTCCCAAAACCACTCCTGCGTTGTCTTGGCTGTGTGCTTAGGGTCGTTGTCCTGTTAGAAAGTGAACCTTCGTCTCAGTCTGAGGTCCTGAGCGCTCTGGAGCAGGTTTTCATCAAGGATCTTTCTGTTCTTTGCTCTGTTCATCTTTGCCTTCATCCTGAGTAGTCGCCCAGTCCCTGCCGCTGAAAAACGTCCCCACAGATCCTCTTCACCATAATGATGGTGCCAGGTTTCCTCCAGACGTGATGCTCAGCATTCAGGCCAAAGAGTTCAATCTTGGTTTCATCAGACCAGAGAATCTTGTTTCTTATGCTCTGAGAGTCTTTAGGCGCCTTTTGGCAAACTCCAAGCGGACTGTCATGTGCCTTTTACTGAGGAGTGGCTTCCATCTGGCCACTCTACCATAAAGGCCTGATTGCTGAGTGCTGCAGAGATGGTTGTCCTTCTGGATGGTTCTCCCATCACCACAGAGGAACACTAGAGCTCTGTCAGAGCTGTCAGAGCTCTGTCAGAGTGATCATCCGATTCTCCTCCCTGACCAAGGCCCTTCTCCGATTTCTCCAAACTTCTTCCATTGATTAATGGAGGCCACTGTGTTCTTGGAGACCTTCAATGGTGCAGAAATGATTTGGTGGCCATCTCCAGATCTGTGCCTCAACACAATCGTGTCTTGGAGCTCTACTGACAATTCATTCGACCTCATGGCTTGTTTTTTTTCTCTGACATGCACTGTCATCTGTGGGACCTTTATATAGACAGGTGTGTGCCTTTCCAAATCATGTCCAATCAATTGAATTTACCAATCAAGTTGTAGAAACATCTCAAGGATGATCAATGGAAACAGGATGCAGCTAAGCTCAATTTCAAATCTCATAGCAAAGGGTCTAAATTCTTACATAAATAAGGTATTTTATTTTTTATTTTTATATAAATTTGCAAAAAGAGCTAAAAAACGGTTCTTTTTGCCATTATAAGGTATTGCGTGTAGATTGCTGAGGAAAAACATGTATTTAATCAATTTTAGAATAAGGCTGTAACGTAACAACATGTGGAAAATGTCAAGAGGTCTGAATACTTTCCGAAGGCACTGTAGATAAAGAGATCCCCTGATATTGACCAGTTTCACCCAGTGTCATGTTCCCAGGATGAACAACAGCAATGCCAGCAAGTGCTTGGCTGCTCTTACAGTCAAGTGGCACTTCCCATGGGCCTTTAAGTAATGACCTGTCCACAAATGTGAGCTTGGTATTTGTTTGAGCTTCCTATCCCGCTAGCATAATGGATTAATATATTTATGTTGTAGGTGTGTTTGTGTGTGCATGTGTGTCTCCTGGTGTTCAAATGTTCCCTCAAATGTTCCCAAATGTTCCCTTAGCTTGGTCACACACTTGAACTTTTATTTAATCAAGGGAGAGCATCCTTGCTGGTGGTGGTGTACAGCACTGATTAGATTCGGAGATTGAGAGCCATTACAGAAGGTTGGAGTCGGCTAATGACTTAAGTGCTGTTGCATTTTCCTTTCTCTTGAGGAAGTGATTTATCTGGGCAGGGTACTTGCCCCGAACCTCGGAGCACGTAGCAGTGAATGGAGACACCGATAGATCCATAGATCATATCACCCCACTTTGGCCCTTTCACGATAAGCATGCATCTCTGATATCAGGATTTACAATCTCTGTACATCAGATGTGATATTTGTGTGTCTATAACCTCATAAATATTTTTCTGTCTTTAAAAGGTTAAATATTTTGCTGGCGTCATCTTAATGTTATATAGTACTTACTGTTCTTCTGATAATTCTTGCAAAGAACAACAGTACAACTTTTTAAACGAATGAGTTAACTAGAAATGTCCTGAAGAAAATGTGTGTGTTTGCTTCAGAAGTCTAAATGTATGGATGTGTCCGGAGACCCACATTTGCATCCTAAATAGTAGGTTGTTTGGGTATGCAAAAATAGAATGTGTTCTAGTAGGGTTACATTTTTTAAATTGTTGTATGACATCCTGAATGCCAGGATGTCATACACATTTCGGCTTTTCATCTAGTACAAATTCGCTGCATGCTACTGAGGAAGAGAACAGTGTTTACAGATCCACGTGTGTTTGACAAACAGCGAATAATCAGATAAGGGGATGCGCTGTACCAAAAAGAACGAATGGTGTGAACCCATACATGTCACGAACGTTGTTGGAAGAATCGGACCAAAATGCAGCGTGGTTTGGGTTCATCATCTTTTATTATGAGAACCGCCACAAAAACAATAAAGAGCAAAGAAACAAATGTGCAGCTTTGTCGTGCTCAAAGGCAACAATACAAAAACTAGATCCCACAACCAACAGGTGGGAAAAGGCTGTGTAAATATGATCCCCAATCAGAGACAACAATAGACAGCTGCCTCTGATTGGGAACCATACCAAGCCAACCTAGAAATAAAGAAACTAGAATGCCCACCCTAGTCACACCCCGACCTAACCAAAATAGAGAATAAAGTATCTATAATGTCAGGTGCGTGACAGTACCACCCCCCCCCCCCCAAAGGCGCAGACCCCGGCCACAAAACCTGACTCTATAGTGGAGGGTCTGGGTGGACATCTAGCCCCGGTGGCGGCTCCGGTGCGGGACGTAGACCCCACTCCGCTCGCGCATCTGCCTGCTTCGGTGGCGACTCTGGTGCGGGGATCGTCGCCTGAAGCTCTGGACCATGGATCGCTGCCAGAGGAACAGACCGTGGATCATTGCCGGGGACCATAGATCGTTGCCGGAGGAAACAGGCCATGGATCGTCGCCGGAAGCTCCGGCCCGTAGATCGTCGCCGGTGTAACCGGACCGGGAACCCTCGCTGAAGGCTCTGGACTGGGAACCTTTGTAGGAGTCTCTGGACTAGGAACCCTCACTGGAGGCTGCGGACTGGGAACCCTCGCAGGAGGCTCTGGACTGGGAACCCTCGCAGGAGGTTCTGGACTGGGAACACTCACTGGAGGCTCTGGACCATGGATCATCACTGGAGGCTCCGGGCCATGGGTCATCACTGAAAGCTCTGGGCCATGGATCATCACTAGAGGCTTCGGGCCATGGATCATCACTGGAGGTTCCGGGCCATGGATCATCACTGGAGGCTCCGGGCCATGGATCATCACTGAAGGCTCCGGGCCATGGATAATCACTGGAGATTCCGGGCCATGGATCATTGCTGGAGGCAACGGACTGGGAACCGTCGCTGGAGGCCCCGGACTGGGAACCATCGTTGAAGGCTCCGGACTGCAGACCATCGCTGGAGGCCTGGTGCGTGGAGCTGGCACAGGGCGTACCAGGCTGGGGAGACGCACTGGAGGTCTGGAGCGTAGAGCTGGCACAATGTGTCCAGGACAGATGACAACCTTCGCACGGCAAGTGCGGGGAGCTGGCACAGGACGCACTGGGCTGTAGAGGCGCACTGGAGACACGGTGCATAGAACCGACACAGGACGTACTGGGCCGTGGAGGCGCACTGGAGATCTGGAGCGGAGGTCTGGAGCGTAGAGCCGACCACCCCGTGTACCCCCCCCCCAGAAAAATGGAGGAGGCTGTTTCTTGGGCCTACGTCGTGGACGCGAACCCCGGTGTTGTCGCTGTCCCTCCTTCACTGCTTCTGCCTGCTTCCATTGCAGGCTTTTGTCTCCTGCCATTATTTCGTCCCAAGTCCAGGATGTCCTCCACTCCTGGCTTTCCTCCCAGGCCCAGGATCCCTGCTGCACGCTGCTTGGTCCGTGGGTGGTGGGATCTTCTGTCACCAACGTTGATGGAAGAATCGGACCAAAATGCAGCGTGGTTTGGGTTCATCATCTTTAATGAACCTAACCAAAATAGAGAATAAAGGATCTCTAAGGTCAGGGCGTGACAATACAATTGCGCATTAGTTGACGCATTCTCAGTATGGGTGAGCCTAGTATGTTGATATTTGTTGCTTACTGCATACATTTTTACTAAACTGTATGTTCTAAATAGTATGTAGTATGATTAGTACACAGTATAATATGTACACAAAAAATGCAACATATTAAAAGTCCATGTAGCTTAAATATCCAAGTTGGCTGGACTTCAAATTGGGAAATTGTTGAGCACACGTGGAATTAAGCAAATCATTTTTGCTCAATTTGAGTTGAATTTGAAAAACTATCTTGAGTAAACTGAAGTTTGCCTTTGCAACACAAACAGCTTAGTTAGCTCTCTTGTGTGGTTAAGTTTGATGATGAGACCCACAACGTAAAATACTGTGTTTTCCCCAATGTTACTTTACTTACTTTCCCATATGAAATTAGACACTCATAATTGTTTTTTAACCTTTTACTGCAGTGGGCTAAATGAGGGTCACACGTTGTTTCTTGGTCATCTTAAACAAATCTACTTTGAAGCAAAAGTATACACCTCATACACATGGTTATGGGCTTAAAAAGAAGTAACCTGTACCATGTCAGATATAGAGTTGAAATGCATTCAATATTGCATTCAATATTGTATTAATCCCAATATTACACTTTATATACAGCACAGAAGAATGAAATACATTTGAACATTCACAGTGTATGTTGGGAAAAGTATGTGAACTCCTAGGCTAATGACTTCTCCAAAAGTGAATTGGAGTCAGGAGTCAGCTAACCTGGAGTCCAATCAATGAGACGAGATTGTAGATGTTGGAGGGAGCTGCCCTGCCCTATTAAAAACACTCACCAAATTGGTGGACAGATGAAACTACAGTTGAGTTGTTTGGAAGGAACACACAACACTATGTGTGGAGAGAAAAAGGCACCGCACCGCACACCAACATCAAAACCTCATCCCAACTGTAAAGTATGGTGGAGGAAGCAACATTGTTTGGGGAAAAATGAATTCCCAAATTTATCAAGACACTTTGCGGAGAATGTTAAGCTACCTGTCCGCCAATTGAAGCTCAACAGAAGTTGGGTGATGCAGCAGGACAACGACCCAAAACACAGAAGTAAATCAATAACAGATTGGCTTCAACAGAAGAAAAAAGCCTTCTGGAGTGGCCCAGTCAGTCCTGACCTCAACCCGATTGAGATGCTGTGGCATGACCTCGAGAGCGGTTCACACCAGACATCCCAAGAATATTGCTGAACTGAAACAGTTTTGTAAAGAGGAATGGTCCAAAATTCCTCATGACCGTTGTGCAGGTCTGATCCGCAACTACAGAAAAAATTTAGTAGAGGTTATTGCTGCCAAAGGAAGGTCAACCAGTTATTAAATCCAAGGGTTCACATACTTTCCCCACCCTGCACTGTGAATGTTTACGCAGTGTGTTCAATAAAGACAGGAAAACGTATAATTGTTTGCATGTCATTAGTTTAAGCAAACTGTGTTTGTCTATTGATGTGACCTAGATGAAGACCAATTTATGCAGAAATCCAGGTATTTCCAAAGGGTTCACATACTGTTTCTTGCCACTGTATTAACCATTGATTAATGTTGATTAATTATGAAACGATGAAAATATTAATAACATTCCACCCATGAGGCCACTAGGTCATTTGACTGCAGGAAAGGGCTACATTACAACTTTGACTTCAAAATCATCACTTCTTACAGTATCATAAACCTTGGGTGTTGTCATGAAAACCACATGGAATACAAACACATAGCAATCCAGGACAAGTCTGAAAGGCTCCCTCTCCTCGAAATGGGGAAATCAATCAATTTGTTCTGTAGTAAGTTCCACTAGGATGGGTGAGCTGAACCAAGCTGGAAGAGGCCAGTCATGAAAGGTTACTGTGTCAACTCCAAACTCAAAAGGTTGTTTTTCAAGAGAGAACATTGTGGACTCATGATTCCCATGGCTGCTTGTGCTGCTCACTGACATAGATGCAGGAATAATCATTCTCTCTCACGCACGCACGGACGCACGCACGCACACACACACACACGCACACACAAACACACACACACACCCTCTCTCTTCCATCAGCAGTAGGGGCTGGGACCCCTGGACGGTCCATTTTTCAGTGATTTAGTGCCTGTGACATCGGCCCGGCTCACTCTTCAATAGCACTAAAAGGTTCATCCTGTCTAATGGGGTTCCTCTGCGTCGCATGCAGGGAAATGCCCCCCCCCCACTCTCCTCCTCTTACACATGCTCACTCTCTCTCTCTCTCTCTCTCTCTCTCTCTCTCTCTCTCTCTCTCTCACACATACACACACATACACACACACACACTGTGTATACCAAACATTAGGAACGCTTTCCTAATATGTAGTTGCACCCCCTCCCCCTTTTTGCCCTCAGAACAGTCTCAATTTGTTGGGGCATGGACTCTACAAGGTGTCGAAAGCGTTCCACAGTGATGCTGGCCCATGTCGACTCCAATGCTTCCCACAGTTGTGTCAAGTTGGCTGGATGACCTTTTGGTGGTGGACCATTCTTGATACACACAGGAAACTTTTAAGCGTGAACCCCAGCAGCATTGCAGGTCTTGACACAAACTGGTGCGCCTGGCACCTACTACCATACCCAGTTCAAAGGCACTTAAATATTTTGTCTAGCCCATTCACCCTCTGAATGGCACACATACACAATCCATGTCTCAATTGTCTCAAGCCTTAAAATCCTCCTTTAACCTGTCTCCTACCTTTCATCTACACTGATTGAAGTGGATTTAACAAGTGACATCAATAAGGATTCATAGATTTTACCCGGATTTACCTGGTCAGTCTATCTCACGGAAAGAGCAGGTGTCCTTAATGTTTTCTATACTCAGTGTACACACACACACGCTCATATGCATGTACGCATACACACTTGATGATGCTTTGCCCACTAATGAAAAGGAAGGGGAATTTAGACGACGCCAACTGACGAACAGTTTTGTAATTGCTTTTGGTAAACAACTCTCGTTGTCATCACTGATTCTGCATTGATTCCCCGTTGTCCACTTCATTTGTCCACTGTAGAGGGATAATCAGGGATTTATCCACATTCAAGAGGGACTGGGGCAGAGATAATCATCATAAAGCATTAGCCATGTTATCATAATTCATACCACTGTTGTCTTTTGGCATGAGGGGTATGACATGTTACCTTAATAAAGAATATAGGAACCCTCTATAAACCCTTCATAAGGGTACCTTCTATAAACCCTTCATAAGGGTACCTTCTATAAACCCTTCATAAGGGTACCTTCTACAAACCCTTCATAAGGGTACCTTCTATAAACCCTTCACAAGGGTACCTTCTATAAACCCTTCATAAGGGTACCTTCTACAAACCCTTCATAAGGGTACCTTCTATAAACCCTTCATAAGGGTACCTTCTATAAACCCTTCATAAGGGTACCTTCTATAAACCCTTCATAAGGGTACCTTCTATAAACCCTTCATAAGGGTACCTTCTATAAACCCTTCATAAGGGTACCTTCTATAAACCCTTCATAAGGGTACCTTCTATAAACCCTTCATAAGGGTACCTTCTATAAACCCTTCATAAGGGTACCTTCTATAAACCCTTCATAAGGGTACCTTCTATAAACCCTTCATAAGGGTACCTTCTATAAACCCTTCATAAGGGTACCTTCTACAAACCCTTCATAAGGGTACCCTCTATAAACCCTTCATAAGGGTACCTTCTATAAACCCTTCATAAGGGTACCTTCTACAAACCCTTCATAAGGGTACCTTCTACAAACCCCTCATAAGGGTACCTTCTATAAACCCTTCATAAGGGTACCTTCTATAAACCCTTCATAAGGGTACCTTTTATAAACCCTTCATAAGGGTACCTTCTATAAACCCTTCATAAGGGTACCTTCTACAAACCCTTCATAAGGGTACCTTCTATAAACCCTTCATAAGGGTACCTTCTATAAACCCTTCATAAGGGTACCTTCTATAAACCCTTCATAAGGGTACCTTCTATAAACCCTTCATACGGGTACCTTCTACAAACCCCTCATAAGGGTACCTTCTATAAACCCTTCATAAGGGTACCTTCTATAAACCCTTCATAAGGGTACCTTCTATAAACCCTTCATAAGGGTACCTTCTATAAACCCTTCATAAGGGTACCTTCTATAAACCCTTCATAATGGTACCTTCTATAAACCCTTCATAAGGGTACCTTCTATAAACCTTCATAAGGGTACCTTCTATAAACCCTTCATAAGGGTACCTTCTATAAACCCTTCATAAGGGTACCTTCTATAAACCCTTCATAAGGGTACCTTCTACAAACCCCTCATAAGGGTACCTTCTATAAACCCTTCATAAGGGTACCTTCTATAAACCCTTCATAAGGGTACCTTCTATAAACCCTTCATAAGGGTACCTTCTATAAACCCTTCATAAGGGTACCTTCTATAAACCCTTCATAAGGATACCTTCTATAAACCCTTCATAAGGGTACCTTCTATAAACCCTTCATAAGGGTACCTTCTATAAACCCTTCATAAGGGTACCTTCTATAAACCCTTCATAAGGGTACCTTCTATAAACCCTTCATAAGGGTACCTTCTATAAACCCTTCATAAGGGTACCTTCTATAAACCCTTCATAAGGGTACCCTCTATAAACCCTTCATAAGGGTACCTTCTATAAACCCTTCATAAGGGTACCTTCTACAAACCCTTCATAAGGGTACCTTCTACAAACCTTTCATAAGGGTACCTTCTATAAACCCTTTATAAGGGTACCTTCTATAAACCCTTCATAAGGGTACCTTCTATAAACCCCTCATAAGGGAACCCTCTATAAACCCTTCATAAGGGTACCTTCTATAAACCCTTCATAAGGGTACCTTCTATAAACCCTTCATAAGGGTACCTTCTATAAACCCTTCATAAGGGTACCTTCTATAAACCCTTCATAAGGGTACCTTCATTTAAAGTGTTACTGTGGATCATTTAGAAAGACTACTATACACTCAACTGAGATTACATTAAAACCAATTATCAGATGATTCAAATCTAAAATCTTGGTTCTTATGACGTAAAATCCTATCATTCTGAGGAGTTGAAGCCGTTGCAGTGATTTGTATTCATGATGGGAAATAAATCCTCTTTTGTTCAACCACTCATATCATTGTGAACTTAGTTGAGTAGAACAATTTGAGTTTCAGCCTGAGACGGCGGAATTGACTGGTGAGTAGCACCAACCCAGGAGTGGATGGGACTGCAGTATACCGTCATTCCCAGTAGATGGCCCTGCCTACAAGTACTTTGCTGTGGGCTTATCGATTTGGCATTTGAAAAATAGCATGCATGTAACATTTTTGGAATCCTATAAAATATTTATTGCTGGGGATGGTTTCTGTGGCCATTCATTAGATTAGCTCCGGTTTAATGACTGACCTCAATGCAAATGTGGATATCAAATGGTCCAAATGACAGTGGATTTTGTGAATGGAGCACTTAGTGACAAAAGAATGACGTCATTGCAAAGCCATATCCCTTATTAGTGTGCCAGAAGTAAGGGCCATCGTCCCATTGGCTCGCGGGTGCATCTCATCGACGGGATTGGCCGACAGGAGATAATTAAACACCTACACAGTCAATGCACATATCTAAGTGGTGGATATATAGGCTTGTGCATCGGCACTGCATGCAACACAACCAAGAGTTGGTTTTCAAGTTGAGAGAAGTCAACTTAGGCGTTTCATATAAAGCTATATATTTATTTATATTTATTTGCCCGTTGATTAACACGAAAGGTAAGTGGATACTTTAAACCAGATTCACATGGTGGACGGACTGGTTTTAAACCAGATTCACATGGTGGACGGACTGGTTTTAAACCAGATTCACATGGTGGACGGACTGGTTTTAAACCAGATTCACATGGTGGACGGACTGGTTTTAAACCAGATTCACATGGTGGACGGACTGGTTTTAAACCAGATTCACATGGTGGACGGACTGGTTTTGGATGGAAGGTTGACTTAATGGGTTGTGTCTTAGTGCTCCATTGTAACTCGTCAGATATGGAGAGTGTTGACCTGAGTTTTGGTGCAGTGTGATGTGATGGTGACGTTAACGGGATTGAAGTGTGGCCGTAGGGGTCACAACTCTCCCTCAGTGAGGGTCCGGTCTGCTCTGTGGTGGAGGCAGAACAGAAAAGAGGGAAAGAAAGATGGAGAGAGCGAGAAAGATATAGAGAAAATGTGCGTAAGAGCGAGTGAAAGACCAAATAGTGAGTTAGAGAGAGAAACTGTGAGTAAGCTAGAAACAGAGCAAGAGAGGGATGGGTGAGTGGAGGCTGGAGGCTCTCTGAGAGGAGAGATGGAATGCCTGTGTGTGAGAGAGTGGTAGCAGCTCATTACACTAATGCACTGGTCACCCCCCCCCCCCCCTCCCCGGGAGTTGGCACGCTGGATGGAGCCACTCTCCCCTCACAGCGGCTAGCTAATGCTACGTCCCCTCAGTTCGCACTGAGCAACAGGCTTGGACCCCGTTCATGCCTGGACATGCCAAGGCTCAACTCAGAGAATGTCCTGTCCTGTACTGGGCATGGCGAGACGGAGGGATAGTTCGCTCCATGGAGAAGAGTGCAGGACTATCACGTGGATCAGTCTCCTTTTGGCTGTTTGGATGTCATGAACCGATAGAAGGATGGATGTGTAGCTTGAGAGATCAGTGGTACTGAGCTGAACTAGCACGGAAGAGCGGCGTCTGCCGTCTCAATACAGAGTTAGAAAGAACCATCAATGTAGTAGCTCACTTCACATTTAACAAAGGAATCCTTTAAAAACTATTTGTGTTACATTAGCCGTACAATGCTTAATCTCATTCTGGTAAATGTACACTGATCGTTATTGTGATGGCGACCTGCTTCTCTCTTGTTAAATGTAGATGTTAATGTAATTGTATCAAGTCTGTGGAGCTCATGGGACTGTCTCTTTGCTGTAGGGAACCATGGTTATGTTGAAGATTTCTGCTTTCCTTGTTGCTTATGCCCTGGTCATTTGCCAGATGTACAGCTCACAAGCAGCCCCCTCCAGGTGAGACAGACAGACTTGCTGACAGACAGATGGAAATTACGAAATTACACTCAACGCGCGCGCACACACACACACGCACACACACACACACCACACTTGTTTAATATGACATGAGAATATGGATTGGAAGTACTACCAAATATACATTTATTATTTAATAATGAACATTTTGAGTGACATTTTGGGGGAAATTCATTCTTTTTTTCTGTGATAAAAGGAATATAATACAAATATTTTCTTCTGTGAATTTAGACTACAGATTTTTTTTGTAATTTAGTCTACTGTTACAAATACATGAATTCATGTTCCTTAATCCAATATCACAGAAGGGCACTCCAGTTAAGTGTAAAAGAGCTGTGATAAAAAAAAAGTAATTTAATTTAGAAGAGATACATTTGATATATAAAAACATCCAAGCCACTCCCCGTTCTCATGAAGCCATTGATTTGGTCATAAATCTGAAATTGGTCACTAGTCGGCCCTTTTAATGTTTTCAATGTTGGCTAGGGTTCCTTCCAGTCCCACGTCATACCTTTTAGACTTAGTGACGCTCCGTGCATGTTATTATTCTATTTTTTACTGCGGGTGGTAACTTTAGTTTGTTTTTATGCGGATCTCTGTGCTTCACCCACCCTCTTCCTTCCTCCACTAGACCGGGCATAGAGTCCATGACAGACCGAGTCACCCTTACGGACTACGAGGCAAGGAGGTTACTCAACGCCATAGTCAAGGAGTTTGTGCAGATGACAGCCGAAGAGCTGGAGCAGCAAGATAATGAAGGCAACGAAGGCAATAGGTACAGACAACTGCTTCTTCTTCCTTTCTGCATTCTTAAAAATACCTGAGTTTGCCTCCTAGCTCAGGGCTACTACCAATTAAGGGATTGATGATGAATTAAACGTGATGGTCAGTATATTACGGTAAGAGCTACTTTCACACGGAGTGGAAGTGCGTCAACGGTCCATTGACCAAACGTTTTAAGCTAAATGAACTCGCACAATTGTAACCACAATTTTGTTACCTGTCTGGAGATATGTCTTTTAGCCACCTTAGCAGTGTGTCCTGCTGGAGTTTATTGTAAGCCATACAGAGAGGTATGTGCTCAGAGAAATTGGTTCTCTCCATTTTAAGGAGGGATATCCAACCCAATCCCCCCCCCCCCAACAATATCTATATCGTAACCCTCCCGCATGGATGAGTTTGATTTATTCATTTATTTGAATGGACGAACGTTAACAGCCTGTTTGCCTGCTGAAGATATTATAATAGCTGGGGAATGCTTAACCTTGATGGATAACTGCATGTGCTCTCAGTAAGTTGAGGCAGAAAGAGTCGCATGACAGCGGGAAGCTATACCCGTTCTGTTCTGCTTGGGTTGATATGAGAGGGTGGGTGTGACGACGTCAATGGAGTTGGGGCATGGGGGTTTGATATGTCAAAGTTCTTCAAGTGATTGGAAGGGAAGCATGATGTTTTGGAAATGTTCATTTCTTGCCTATGACAGCATGTCTGACAATGCATTTTGTAGGGGAAATGCATGAAGGAAAGGGGATGATACAGTACTAACATGAGCGACAGAGAGAGTGTGTGTGCGGGAGAGAGAGAAATCTGCATGTGTCCTGCTACTATGAGCCTGTTTTCTGCATGTTTATCTCTCCCCTCTGACAGCATGGAAAGGCCCATTACCAAGCGCTGCTCTAACCTCAGCACCTGCGTGCTGGGCAAACTGTCCCAGGACCTGCACAAATTACAAACGTTTCCCCGCACGGACGTGGGCGCGGGCACGCCTGGCAAGAAACGCAGCGCGCCCGAGAGCGAACGCTATGCAAGCTACGGGAAGACATTTGACAGCATCTAACCCTCCGCCCTCCTCCTATTCCCTCTCTTTTCATTATAACGTCCTCCTGGTTTTTGTTTGACATGTCTCAGTTGCATGTGGATTTTTCCTGCTTGATTGACCTAAGAGCGAATCTCCCATTGCAACCACCACTTCTTCATTTTTGTATTATTTTGACAATTCCTTTCCGTTTTCGGCAAAGAATGACATGTTGTATCTGTTCAGACAATCAACTCTTCTAAATTGCAATTATTCAAAATAATGAATCAACATATATCAACTTTTTTTTCCAGTGTGTATATATTCATATCATTTGATTGCATTTCAAATTCCCGATAACCCAAATTCCTAAGAGATAACCTAAGTAATATTCAACCATAATAAATAGTTTCTTCATGCCTCGCCATGTTTCTTGTTGAATAAACCTATTTTTCTACCAGGAAGGCTTTTACTTTTTATTCTTAAGAAATAGAATATTAGTAATTAAACAATTTGTTTTATGGACCTAGCTTTGGCTCTTCCAACAGCGGCATTTAATATTTTTTCGTTGCAGGATAGAGTAAATCATAGTTATTATAGCATTTCCATTACCCTTGAACTATCTCTAGAACCTTCACCAAGTCTCAAGGTAAGAATTATGATCGACTGAACCATTCTAATGATCTACCATTTTCAGAGACTATATTAATCCTCAAGGTAAGAATTATGATCGACTGAACCATTCTAATGATCTAACATTTTCAGAGACTATATTAATCCATGGTCTACTTGTATGTGTTTAGTTGTAATTGTTCGACTCCTGTTAATGACAATGACACGTTCGTTTTAATGGAGTAAAGCAGATGTTTTAATTACATTGAGCCGTATTGCTTGATTAGATGAGGAAATAGTGTGTGTGTTTGATAGGGTGTGTGTTTGTGCGTGTGCTTGAGTATGTGTACATTTGTAAGTGTCTGGCATGAGTGCGAACACAAATGCTTTTGTGCGTCTGTGTACTGTATGTGTATGAGGTACTGTTAACCCTGCCTCCATTCCCGAAGCAGCATTACAACACAGAAGCGAGCCTGCAACACGGCCACCTGCGTGACTCATCGCCTGGCAGACTTCCTGAGCCGGTCGGGGGGCATGGGCAACAGTAACTTTGTCCCCACCAATGTGGGCTCCAAGGCTTTCGGACGGCGGAGGAGAAACACACAGATATGAGAACATTCTGACAACCTTCATGGGTATGGTGAATACTCCACCTCCTCGTCTTTGTCCTTTCTGTCTCTGTTCTTTCAGCTATCTCTTATTTCAATTCTGTAGCTTTTTCATTTGTTAAATGCCTGACCTCACCATAGGCAAATAGTTTACTTGACTAAATTAAGATAGCATTTCCACAAAAAAAAAAAGATTATACATTGAGAATTGATTTCCTGTGTCAATGAAAAATAATTGCTGGGTTTTATTTTTTGTTCCGAGGCGTACGATGTGTGACAGACAGAAGGCGCTGGGCTCTAAGTTGTTGACTTGTCTGTTCTCTCTTCCTCTGTCCCTTCCCTTTCAGAGGTTGATCCTTCTTAACGCGATGACATCAGAACATATCTGGGAGGAAAACAACAAAACAAACAAAGAGAAAAGACACACTGGCCCCTTCATCCACCCTTCATCCACCCTTCATCCACCCTTCATCCACCCCCTTCATCCACTCCCCCACATCTACAGAAATAAACCCCTTCCGATATTAGGACTCCTCCTCTCAATACCATAATGTTATGAAACATTAATTTAGCTTTTGGCAAACCAGAGAAAAAAAGGGGGAGAATGACCTCCATTATGTACATTGTCAGCTGAATCCCCAAATCCCAAAGAAAATTTCCAGATTACTTTATTTTTTAATACATGAAATTCATTTAAAATGAATTGGAAAAAAGCACCAGTGCTTATTTATTATGATTTATTCTGTCTATAGAGCACATTTGTACCATGTGAACCATTCTCCCCGTCACACATCCCTCCCTGTCCCCACCGGCACCTGTTTGCTGTGCTGTGCCCTGCAGGGATCGACATTAAAGATCAGCCTTCCCTAGGCTCCCTCACAACGGCTGTGTCTTGTGCCTTGATGTAAAACACTTTACATCACATGACTGTATAGTATGTATCAAGATTATAAGAAGACCATGAAGAGAATGACACCGGAAAAAAAATTATTAAAGAGATGAATATTGTAACAATTGTGAATTTCAGCAAGATTAAAATGTATTTTAGATACATTCGGGTTTGGGGTACTTGTGTTGTTCTTCAAGGTTTAACGAAGTATTTAGGTGAAGAGAGAACCGTTGTGTTGTTGATTTTTTTTTCACCTTTACTGTACGTGCGATGAGTAGCTTTCAGACCATGCCGATTTCTCCTGAACTCTCATGGACTCTCCTGAACTCGTGAATGCATTGGTCTCACTGTGTGACACACGTTGGGAATAAGACAGCACAGAAATCTGTCCAAACTAGTTCAGTCCAAACCACTCACACTGTTTTAAACATACTGTACACAACTTATGCAAATGGTCCTGTGACACATCCATTTCCATACAAAAGACAAACCTTTCGTAGTAAATTCCCAAAATGGAAACCAATAATACTAGGTTGAAGATAACATGAACACATTCATATGAGTTTGAATAAGAAAATACAACTATAAAATAAGAGACAATTAGAAATGAATTGCTCAATAAAATCAGCAAAGCCTTAAGCCAGTGTTCACTTGGTCTTGCTCAGTTTTTGAAAATGTGTTGCATTGTCTCCGTCAGACAATTCAAGTGTAAATTGTATGATAAATTGTTTTAGCTTAAGAGGCACAACCCTCCTCCAACCAGCTGTTTCTCTGAGTCAATGAAGGCTTATAAGGATTCTATTACCATATTTCCATGATATCTATTTTTACATTTACCGTTTACTGGGCACACCACTTCATTTCAGCATGGATATATTTGGTTGAGACGTTGATCAAAAGTTATTGATAACACATTGGAAATTCAACTATGTTTTCAACAATCTAAAAGCACAACCAAATTCCAATGGAAAAACAATGTCTGATTTTTGATTTAGTTGTCACACATGTCTTGGGCTGTGCTTTGTTAATACCCTGGATGGGAGACAAGGGTAGCTGTAGATCAATTGCCCAGCATATTTTTTTTTATAGTGGATATAAAATTGAAGATCTGGTGTTGTTTTAAAGGTACAAATTGAACATACACTACCGGTCAAAAGTTTTAGAACACCTACTCATTCAAGGGTTAGTCTTTATTTTTACTATTTTCTACATTGTAGAATAATAGTGAAGACATCAACACTATGACATAACACATATGGAATCATATAGTAACCAAAAAAGTGTTAAACAAATCAAAATATATTTTACATTTGAGATTCTTCAAATAGCCATGCTTTGCCTTGATGACAGCTTTGTACAATCTTGGCATTCTCTTAACCAGCTTCACCTGGAATGCTTTTCCAACACTCTTGAAGGAGGTCCCACATATGCTGAGCACTTGTTGGCTGCTTTTCCTTCACTCCGCAGTCTGACTCATCCCAAACCATCTCAATTGGGTTGAGGTTGGGGGATTAGGGAGGCCAGGTCATCTGATGCAGCACTCCGTCACTCTCATTTTTGGTAAAATAGCCCTTACACAGTCTGGAAGTGTTTTGGGTCATTGTCCTGTTGAAAAAACAAATGATAGTCCCACTAAGCCTAGACCAGATGGGATAGCGTATTGCTGCAGAATGCTGTGGTAGCTGTGCTGGTTAAGTGTGCCTTGAATTCTAAATAAATCACTGACAGTGTCACCAGCAAAGCACCCCCACACCATCCCACCTCCTCCTCCATGCTTCACGGTGGGAAATACACATGCGGAGATAATCCGTTCACCCACACCGCGTCTCACAAATACACTGCGAATGGGATTCAAATTCAAATTCAAATTCAAACAGATTTCCATCGTTCTAATGTCTATTGCTCGTGTTTCTTGGCCCAAGCAAGTCTCTTCTTATTATTGGTGTCCTTTAGTAGTGGTTTCTTTGCAGCAATTAGACCATGAAGGCCCTGAACAGTTCATGTTGAGATGTGTCTGTTACTCTGAACACTGAAGCATGCAAAGCTGTCATCAAGGCAAAGGGTGGCTATTTGATTTGTTTAACAGTTTTTTGGTTGCTACATGATTCCATATGTGTTATTTCATAGTTTTGATGTCTTCACTATTATTCTACAATGTAGAAAATAGTACAAATAAAGAAAAGCCTTTGAATGAGTAGGTGTTCTAAAACTTTTGACCGGTAGTGTATTTTATAGGTTTGTCTATGTTGATATTTGGTTACCATGATGACATAATCCTGTGGTTGATTTCATCCTGTGTTTTTTTAATTCACGTGGAATTGTCAAGTACAACTATTCATTTAAAGCAGGGATGGGCAACTGGTGGCCCATGGGCATCTACAGTTATTCCTTTGTAATGTCAGTCACTGACAGTCACTCAATTAGCCCATGTCAGCTACCATTTTTTAAATTGGTAAATTAAAGACCGGGGGGGGGCCTTATTGATTTTGGTAGTCACTCTCACCCAGATATCATCAGAAGTCAGGTTAAAATTTGTAGAATTTAAAGAAATTTGCTTAGAAACTGCAAACATTTCTCTTAGTTATACAGTTGCAAAATGTGTAGAACTGCAGCAACTCTAAAACAGAGGCCCCCAAAAGGTTAGGGCTGGCTCTGATTGCATGTGTGGGTATGGATGTGGGTAAGCAGACCTGCGGCCCCATGATAAATTCAGATTTTTTTGTGTTCCTCACCCCATCAAAATTGTCCATCCCTGTTTTAAAGTGATCATTCTGTATTTGTCTGGTTTCCTAATTTAGCATCGAATTTCATTGTATTTCTTTTCCGGGACATGCTTCAAACCTACATCACTACAGGTGTTATGGTATAGGGCGATGCTAAACTACTGTAGCCTGTCACCTTTGGATGTAGGGTTCTCTTGTTTTTACAACAAGGTTCCAACAGGTGGCGATAAAACAGCCTTTGCATAAATGGACTACACTTTATTGGTCACATACACATATTATGCAGATGTTATTGTGGGCGTAGCGAAATGCTTGTGTTTCTAGCTCCAACAGTGCAGTAGTATCTAACTAAATGCTTGTGTTTCTAGCTCCAACAGTGCAGTAGTATCTAACTAAATGCTTGTGTTTCTAGCTCCAACAGTGCAGTAGTATCTAACTAAATGCTTGTGTTTCTAGCTCCAACAGTGCAGTAGTGTCTAACTAAATGCTTGTGTTTCTAGCTCCAACAGTGCAGTAGTATCTAACTAAATGCTTCTGTTCCTAGCTCCAACAGTGCAGTAGTATCTAACTAAATGCTTCTGTTTCTAGCTCCAACAGTGCAGTAGTATCTAACTAAATGCTTCTGTTTCTAGCTCCAACAGTGCAGTAGTATCTAACTAAATGCTTGTGTTTCTAGCTCCAACAGTGCAGTAATATCTAACTAAATGCTTGTGTTTCTAGCTCCAACAGTGCAGTAGTATCTAACTAAATGCTTCTGTTCCTAGCTCCAACAGTGCAGTAGTATCTAACTAAATGCTTGTGTTTCTAGCTCCAACAGTGCAGTAGTATCTAACTAAATGCTTCTGTTTCTAGCTCCAACAGTGCAGTAGTATCTAACTAAATGCTTCTGTTTCTAGCTCCAACAGTGCAGTAGTATCTAACTAAATGCTTCTGTTTCTAGCTCCAACAGTGCAGTAGTATCTAACTAAATGCTTGTGTTTCTAGCTCCAACAGTGCAGTAATATCTAACTAAATGCTTGTGTTTCTAGCTCCAACAGTGCAGTAGTATCTAACTAAATGCTTCTGTCCCTAGCTCCAACAGTGCAGTAGTATCTAACTAAATGCTTGTGTTTCTAGCTCCAACAGTGCAGTAGTATCTAACTAAATGCTTGTGTTTCTAGCTCCAACAGTGCAGTAGTATCTAACTAAATGCTTGTGTTTCTAGCTCCAACAGTGCAGTAGTATCTAACTAAATGCTTGTGTTTCTAGCTCCAACAGTGCAGTAGTATCTAACTAAATGCTTCTGTTTCTAGCTCCAACAGTGCAGTAATATCTAACAAATCACAACAATACACACAAATCTAAAAGTCAAAGAATGGAATTTTAGGCTGGGTTTCTGTACAGCACTTTGAGATATCAGCTGATGTACGAAGGGCTATATAAATTAATTTGATTTGAATTAAGAAATATATAACTATTAGATTGAGTAATATCGGAGTGGCATTGACTAAACTACAGTATAATTAAATACAGTATATACATATGAGATGAGTAAACCAGTATGTAAACATTATGTAAACATTATTGAAGTGACCAGTGTTCCATTATTAAAGTGGACAGTGATTCCAAGTCTATGTATATAGGCCAGCAGCCTCTAAGGTGCAGGGTTGAGTAACCATGTGGAAGCCTGCTAGTGATGACTGTAATTCTGCAAGATCTACCAATATGAATTAACTATTTACATTTTTGTAGTTTAGCAGACGCTCTTATCCAGAGCGACTTACAGTATTGAGTGCACACTTTGTTTTCTCCATACTGGTCCCCCGTGGGAACAATCACACAACATTACATGGTATCATCAGTATGGTGAAGCACAAATGAAGTAAGCGTGTGGCCTCTATTGTGAGTTGCTACCAGAATACCCATAGGTCAGAGCATAAGGCTTGCGTCCCAATTCTCCACTCTTTTCCAGAAGTGTGCACTTGCACACTCCCCATCATGGAGTTAAAAACATAGGATTTGTTGTAAGCATTGAATGAGGGGACACTCTAAAGTCCATGGGGAATAAGAGCACCTCCTCCCAGCTGCTCACTGCACTGAGGCTAGGTAACACTGTCACCACCGATAAATCCACGATAATCGAGAATTTCAATAAGCATTTCTCTACGGCTGACCATGCTTTCCTCCTGGCTACCCCAACCCCGGCCAACATCTCCGCACCCCCCGCAGCTACTTGCCCAAGCCTCCCAGCTTCTCCTTCACCCAAATCCAGATAGCAGATGTTCTGAAAGAGCTACAAACCCTGGACCCGTACAAATCAGCTGGAATAGACAATCTGGACCCTCTCTTTCTAAAACTATCCGCCGCCATTGTTGCAACCCCTATTACCAGCCTGTTCAACCTCTCTTTTGTATCGTCCGAGATCCCTAAAGATTGGAAAGCTGCCGCATTCATCCTCCTCTTCAAAGGAGGAGACACTCTAGACCCAAACTGTGTGTTATAGACCTATATCCATCCTGCCCTGCCTTTCTAAAGTCTTCGAAAGCCAAGTTAATAAACAGATCACTGACCATTTCGAATCCCACCGTACCTTCTCCACTGTGCAATCCGGTTTCCCAGCTGGTCACGGGTGCACCTCAGCCACGCTCAAGGTACTAAACGATATCATAACCGCCGTCGATAAAAGACAGTACTGTGCAGCCGTCTTCATAGACCTGGCCAAGGCTTTCAACTCTGTCAATTACTGTATTCTTACGGGCAGACTCAACAGCCTTGGTTCACCAGGTACTTCTCAGACAGAGTACAGTGTGTCAAATCGGAGGGCCTGTTGTCCGGACCTCTTGCAGTCTCTATGGGGATACCACAGGGTTCAATTCTCGGGCTGACTCTTTTCTCTGTATATATCAACGATGTCGCTCTTGCTGCGGGTGATTCTCTTATCCACCTCTACGCAGACGACACCATTCTGTAAACATTTAGCCCTTCTTTGGACACTGTGTTAACTAACCTCCAAACAAGCATACAACACTCCTTCTGTGGCCTCCAACTGCTCTTAAACGCTAGTAAAACCAAATGCATGCTTTTCAACCGTTTGCTGCCCGCACCCGCACGCCCGACAAGCATCACTACTCTGGACGGTTCTGACTTAGAATATGTGGACATCTACAAATACCTAGGTGTCTGACTAGACTGTAAGCTCTCCTCGCAGACTCATATTAAACATCTCCAATCCAAAATTAAATCTAGAATCGGCTTCCTATTTCGCAACAAAGCCTCCTTCACTCACGTTGCCAAACATACCCTCGTAAAACTGACTATCCTACCAATCCTTTACTTCCGCGATGACATTTACAAAATAGCTTCCAATACTCTACTCAGCAAACTGGATGCAGTCTATCACAGTGCCGTCCGTTTTGGCACCAAAGCCCCTTATACCACCCACCACTGCGACCTGTATGCTCTCGTTGGTTGGCCCTTGCTACATATTTGTCACCAGACCCACTGGCTCCAGGTCATCTATAAGTCTATGCTAGGTAAAGCTCCGCCTTATCTCAGCTCACTGGTCACGATAACGACACCCACCCACAGCACACGCTCCAGCAGGTATATCTCACTGATCATCCCCAAAGGCAACACCTCGTTTGGGCGTCTTTCCTTCCCAGTTCTCTGCTGTCAATGACTGGAACGAATTGCAAAAATCGCTGAAGCTGGAGACTTATATTTCCCTCACTAACTTTAAACATCAGCTATCTGAGCAGCTAACCGATCGCTGCAGCTGTACATAGCCCATCTGTAAATAGCCCACCCAATCTCCCTACCTCATCCCCATATTGTTTTCATTTACTTTTCTGCTCTTTTGCACACCAGTATTTCTACTTGCACATAATCATGCACATTTCTCATTCCATGTGTAACTCTGTGTTGTTGTTGTGTCGCACTGCTTTGCTTTATCTTGGCCAGGTCGCAGTTGTAAATGAGAGCTTGTTCTCAACTAGCCTACCTGGCTAAATGAAGGTTAAATAAAAAATAAATAGAAAGGGAGTTTCCACTATTGTCAAATCCATCTTAGTGTGCAAGTGTAGACTTCGGAGAAGGGTGGAGAATCAGTATGCAGCCTACATACACGTACTGGATCACTGAGTTCCAGACAGCTCCAGTTAAGATGCTGCATCAGGATCTGTGTGTTCCAGACAGCTCCAGTTAAGATGCTGTTATATCAGGATCAGTGAGTTCCAGACCGCTCCAGTTAAGATGCTGCGTCAGGATCAGTGAGTTCCAGACCGCTCCAGTTAAGATGCTGCATCAGGACCAGTGCGTTCCAGACCGCTCCAGTTAAGATGCTGCGTCAGGATCAGTGAGTTCCAGACCACTCCAGTTAAGATGCTGGATCAGGATCAGTGAGTTCCAGACCACTCCAGTTAAGATGCTGCGTCAGGATCAGTGAGTTCCAGACCGCTCCAGTTAAGATGCTGCGTCAGGATCAGTGAGTTCCAGACCGCTCCAGTTAAGATGCTGCGTCAGGATCAGTGAGTTCCAGAACGCTCCATTTAAGATGCTGCGTCAGGATCAATGAGTTCCAGACCGCTCCAGTTAAGATGCTGCGTCAGAATCAGTGAGTTCCAGACCGCTCCAGTTAAGATGCTGCATCAGGATCAGTGAGTTCCAGACCGCTCCAGCTAAGATGATGCATCAAGATCTTAGGCCTCTTTGTGAACCTGATCTGAGATAAGTGGAAACAATGAATAACAAAATCACAAGTATGTATACAAAATCTCCCAGTTGGAACAGTTTGGAGCGGACCTCTATCACACAAATCCACTGATTATACATTCCAGGGAGAGGCTTTGGCAGTGAAGACTACATTAAACTCATCCATATGTTTTAGAAGTCTAATGGCACTGAAACGATGCTACATACAATATGTGCCCCTGGGGCCTTATTCACAAAGCGTCTCTGAGTAGGAGTGCTGATCTAGGATCAAGTCCACTCAGTCCATTCATTATAATCTAAAAGGCCAAACTGATCCTAGATCAGAACTCCAACACTGAAACTCTTTATTATGAATACGGCCCCTGGTGTTTGTATGTTCCTCTATGCTATTTTTCTACCCAGAGACTAGACAGAACTGTGGATCTGTGCTCCTTTCCCCTCCGGCAGTATAGAGGCCTCATCTGTCATTTGGTTATTTTTACAGCCTTACCGCTGTCTCTCTCTGTCTGGGCTGGAATCAGCTACGGAGTAATCGGGGCCATGCTGGAATCCACATGGAAAGTTTTCTTGGATGACGGGGGAAAAAAACTCCATATTTTGATAATTGAGGGAGTCTGGAGGTTGAGGGCTGGATTGGGGAGAGTTGTGTGTCTCTGTAAACCATTCCCTTTTGCCAATGAGATAAACAGACATACTGTAATAGTGAACATTTGCATTTCATTGGGTCATTTCAGTTGGAAATTAGATGGTTCGCAAGAGCTAGCAGGAAACAGCAATTTCCAGAGAGAAGGATTTACCATGGCTCCAGTTCCTAGAAATATACAGTACCAGTCAAAAGGTTGGACACATCTACTCATTCAAGGGTTTTTCTTTATTTTTTAAACTATTTTCTACATTGTAGAATAATAGTGAAGACATCAAAACTATGAAATAACACATGGAATCATGTAGCAACCAAAAAAGTGTTAAACAAATCAAAATATATTTTACATTTGATATTCTTCAAAGTAGCCACCCTTTGCCTTGATGACAGCTTTGCACACTTGGCATTCTCTCAACCAGCCTCATCCGGAATGATTTTCTAACAATCTTGAAGGAGTTCCCACATATGCTGAACATTTGTTGGCTGCTTTTCCTTCACTCTGCGGTCCAACTCATCCCAAACCAGCTCAACTGGGTTGAGGTCGGGTGATTTTGGAGGCCAGGTCATCTGATGCAGCACTCCATCACTCTACTTCTTGGTTAAATAGCCCTTACACAGACTGGAAGTGTGTTGGGTCATTGTCCTGTTGAGAAACAAATGATAGTCCCAAAACAGATGGGATGGGGTATCGCTGCAGAATGCTTTGGTAGCCATGCGGATTAAGTGTGCCTTGAATTCTAAATAAATTACTGACAGTGTCATCAACAAAGGACCCCCACACCATCACTCCTCCTCCTCCATGCTTCACGGTGGGAACCACACAACGATGTTTCTAGAGACAATATCTCTCTCTTCATCACTCAATACCTAGGTTTACCTCCACTGTATTCACATCCTGCCATACATTTGTCTGTACATTATACCTTGATGCTATTTTATCGCCCCCAGAAACCTCCTTTTACTCTATGTTCCAGACGTTCTAGACGACCAATTCTCATAGCTTTTAGCCGTACCCTTATTCTACTCCTCCTATGTTCCTCTGGCGATGTAGAGGTGAATCCAGGCCCTGCAGTGCCTAGCTCCACTCCTATTCCCCAGGCGCTCTCTTTTGACGACTTCTGTAACCGTAATAGCCTTGGTTTCATGCATGTTAACATTAGAAGCCTCCTCCCTAAGTTTGTTCTATTCACTGCTTTAGCACACTCTGCCAACCCGGATGTTCTAGCTGTGTCTGAATCCTGGCTTAGGAAGACCACCAAAAATTCTGAAGTTTTAATTCCAAACTACAACATTTTCAGACAAGATAGAACTGCCAAAGGGGGCGGTGTTGCAATCTACTGCAAAGATAGCCTGCAGAGTTCTGTCCTACTATCCAGGTCTGTACCCAAACAATTTGAACTTCTACTTTTAAAAATCCACCTCTCTAAAAACAAGTCTCTCACCGTTGCCGCCTGCTATAGACCACCCTCTGCCCCCAGCTGTGCTCTGGACACCATATGTGAACTGATTGCCCCCCATCTATCTTCAGAGTTCGTGCTGCTAGGCGACCTAAACTGGAACATGCTTAACACCCCAGCCATCCTACAATCTAAACTTGATGCCCTCAATCTCACACAAATAATCAATGAACCTACCAGGTACCTCCCCAAAACCTTAAACACGGGCACCCTCATAGATATCATCCTAACCAACTTCCCCTCTAAATACACCTCTGCTGTCTTCAACCAAGATCTCAGCGATCACTGCCTCATTGCCTGCATCCGTAATGGGTCAGCGGTCAAACGACCTCCACTCATCACTGTAAAACGCTCCCTGAAACACTTCTGCGAGCAGGCCTTTCTAATCGACCTGGCCGGGGTATCCTGGAAGGATATTGATCTCATCCCGTCAGTAGAGGATGCCTGGATATTTTTTAAAAATGCCTTCCTAACCATCTTAAATAAACATGCCCCATTCAAGAAATTTAGAACCAGGAACAGATATAGCCCTTGGTTCTCCCCAGACCTGACTGCCCTTAACCAACACAAAAACATCCTATGGCGTTCTGCATTAGCATCGAACAGCCCCCGTGATATGCAGCTGTTCAGGGAAGCTAGAAATCATTATACACAGGCAGTTAGAAAAGCCAAGGCTAGCTTTTTCAAGCAGAAATTTGCTTCCTGCAACACTAACTCAAAAAAGTTCTGGGACACTGTAAAGTCCATGGAGAATAAGAACACCTCCTCCCAGCTGCCCACTGCACTGAAGATAGGAAACACTGTCACCACTGATAAATCCACCATAATTGAGAATTTCAATAAGCATTTTTCTACGGCTGGCCATGCTTTCCACCTGGCTACTCCTACCCCGGACAACAGCACTGCACCCCCAACAGCAACTCGCCCAAGCCTTCCCCATTTCTCCTTCTCCCAAATCCATTCAGCTGATGTTCTGAAAGAGCTGCAAAATCTGGACCCCTACAAATCAGCCGGGCTAGACAATCTGGACCCTTTCTTTCTAAAATTATCTGCCGAAATTGTTGCCACCCCTATTACTAGCCTGTTCAACCTCTCTTTCGTGTCGTCTGAGATTCCCAAAGATTGGAAAGCAGCTGCGGTCATCCCCCTCTTCAAAGGGGGGGACACTCTTGACCCAAACTGCTACAGACCTATATCTATCCTACCGTGCCTTTCTAAGGTCTTCGAAAGCCAAGTCAACAAACAGATTACCGACCATTTCGAATCTCACCATACCTTCTCTGCTATGCAATCTGGTTTCAGAGCTGGTCATGGGTGCACCTCAGCCACGCTCAAGGTCCTAAACGATATCTTAACCGCCATCGATAAGAAACATTACTGTGCAGCCGTATTCATTGATCTGGCCAAGGCTTTCGACTCTGTCAATCACCACATCCTCATCGGCAGACTCGACAGCCTTGGTTTCTCAAATGATTGCCTCGCCTGGTTCACCAACTACTTCTCTGATAGAGTTCAGTGTGTCAAGTCGGAGGGTCTGCTGTCCGGACCTCTGGCAGTCTCTATGGGGGTGCCACAGGGTTCAATTCTTGGACCGACTCTCTTCTCTGTATACATCAATGAGGTCGCTCTTGCTGCTGGTGAGTCCCTGATCCACCTCTACGCAGACGACACCATTCTGTATACTTCCGGCCCTTCTTTGGACACTGTGTTAACAACCCTCCAGGCAAGCTTCAATGCCATACAACTCTCCTTCCGTGGCCTCCAATTGCTCTTAAATACAAGTAAAACTAAATGCATGCTCTTCAACCGATCGCTACCTGCACCTACCCGCCTGTCCAACATCACTACTCTGGACGGCTCTGACTTAGAATACGTGGACAACTACAAATACTTAGGTGTCTGGTTAGACTGTAAACTCTCCTTCCAGACCCATATCAAACATCTCCAATCCAAAGTTAAATCTAGAATTGGCTTCCTATTTCGCAACAAAGCATCCTTCACTCATGCTGCCAAACATACCCTTGTAAAACTGACCATCCTACCAATCCTCGACTTTGGCGATGTCATTTACAAAATAGCCTCCAATACCCTACTCAACAAATTGGATGCAGTCTATCACAGTGCAATCCGTTTTATCACCAAAGCCCCATATACTACCCACCATTGCGACCTGTACGCTCTCGTTGGCTGGCCCTCGCTTCATACTCGTCGCCAAACCCACTGGCTCCATGTCATCTACAAGACCCTGCTAGGTAAAGTCCCCCCTTATCTCAGCTCGCTGGTCACCATAGCATCTCCCACCTGTAGCACACGCTCCAGCAGGTATATCTCTCTAGTCACCCCCAAGACCAATTCTTTCTTTGGCCGCCTCTCCTTCCAGTTCTCTGCTGCCAATGACTGGAACGAACTACAAAAATCTCTGAAACTGGAAACACTTATCTCCCTCACTAGCTTTAAGCACCAACTGTCAGAGCAGCTCACAGATTACTGCACCTGTACATAGCCCACCTAAAATTTAGCCCAAACAACTACCTCTTTCCCAACTGTATTTAATTTTTATTTATTTATTTATTTTGCTCCTTTGCACCCCATTATTTTTTTATTTCTACTTTGCACATTCTTCCATTGCAAAACTACCATTCCAGTATTTTACTTGCTATATTGTATTTACTTTGCCATCATGGCCTTTTTTTGCCTTTACCTCCCTTCTCACCTCATTTGCTCACATTGTATATAGACTTGTTTATACTGCATTATTGACTGTATGTTTGTTTTTACTCCATGTGTAACTCTGTGTCGTTTTATCTGTCGAACTGCTTTGCTTTATCTTGGCCAGGTCGCAATTGTAAATGAGAACTTGTTCTCAACTTGCCTACCTGGTTAAATAAAGGTAAAATAAAAATAAATAAATAAACACATGCAGAGATCATCCATTCACCTACTCTGCGTCTCACAAAGACACGGCAGTTGGAACCAAACATCTCAAATTCAAACTCATCAGACCAAAGGACAGATTTCCACTGGTCTATTGTCCATTGCTCATGTTTCTTGGCCTAAGCATGTCTCTTCTTCTTATTGGTGTCCTTTAGTAGTGGTTTCTTTGCAGCAATTAGACCGTGAAGGCCTGATTCATGCAGGCTCCTCTGAACAGTTCATGTTGAGATGTATCTGTTACTTGAACTCTATGAAGCATTTATTTGGGCTGGAATTTCTGAGACTGGTAACTCTAATGAACTTATCCCCTGCAGCAGAAGTAACTCTGGGTCTTCCTTTCCTGTGGCGGTCCTCATGAGAGCTAGTTTCATCATAGCGCTTGATGGTTTTTGTGACTGCACTCAAAATTCTTGAAATTTTCCAGAATGACTAACCCACGTCTTAAATTAATGATGGACTGTCTTTTTTTCTTTGGTTATTTGAGCTGTTCTTGACATAATATTGATTTGGTCTTTTACCTATACCAAACCTACCTACTGATTGGCTCAAACGCATGAAGAAGGAAAGAAATTACACAAACTAACTTTTAACAAGGCACACCTGTTAATTGAAATGCATTCCAGGTGACTACCTCATGAAACTGGTTGAGAGAATGCCAAATGTTTGCAAAGCTGTCATCAAGGCAAAAGGTGGCTACCTTGAAGGATCTCAAATATAAAATATATTTTGATTATTAGTAGGTGTCCAAACTTTTGACTGGTACTGTATACAACAACCCAACTCTTGTTTCAAAACCTAGAACTTTGACGCTGATTCAGTCAATTGAACAGTCAGGATAAGTGAGGATTACCTTCACACCTGCCAATGTGACTCTCTCTGCCACATACAGTGACTTCAAACACTTACCTGTTGCTAATGTCAGGAAATGAGCTAAAATTCATGAGGAAATTAGCACGTTTGGCTCAGATTATCTGACACTCAATACTTATTAATCCATACTCCGGCATACCATAAAACAGATACCCTTGTATGTGTGCGTGCATGCTCTTGCATATATACGAACATGTATGAATGCAATAGTGCACATAACTGAACCTTAGGGCTCCTGAGTGGCGCAGCTGTCCAAGGCACTTCATCTCAGTGCTAGCGGCATCACTACAGAAACCCTGGTTCGAATCCAGGCTGTATCACAACCAGCCGTGATTGGGCGGAACACAATTGGCCCGGGTTTGGCCGGTGTAGACGGGTCATTGTAAATAAGAATTTGTTCTTAATTGACTTGTTAAATAAAGGTTAAATGATATATAAAAAAGACAATAAAATAACCGACCAATCATTCACTCAAACGTGTAATAACTATGGCTAGGGGTTTCTGCGGACCTTGTGACCAGACCGGGAAAAACTTTGGGCCCTAACAAGAAGTAATGCAGACCCGCCAAAGACTCCATATGTTTCCTCGTAACGCAAACCACCCGACTCTTATTTAAAGCTACCAATTTTTCCAGGAGGTAGTCATTTCCAACCCTGACGTGCAACCAGACACCCTGAAAGGCTCACGGTAAAAGTCCAGAAACAACACACTCACAGCCACAGCCTCTTACCTTCCCAAAACCCATTTTTCTCCTGTGACTTCTCAGAGGAAGGTAAACACCCTTTCACAGTGTCAGAAATGCGATTTCATTCTGCTGCGATGGCAAGTACTGGCGTCTGGCTCTTTTTTTCACCCCCCTTCTTCTTCTTCTTCTTCTTCTTCTTCTCCCCCTCCCTCTGTTCCCACATCTTCTTCTTCTTCTCCCCCTCCCTCTGTTCCCACATCTGGATCCCAGTTCCTCATTTATTTATGTGGTCTCCCTTGTTTTTGTGGGACTTTAAAAGTCCTCTACCTTGTTCACTTGGCAGTTTCTCCACAAATCTGATGAGGTCTACAATTACATTTCGCCATAACTGGTCAACTCAGCAATTACATGCTTGACCACAAATTCTCTCCAAAATACAGTGCTGCGGCTCATATGGCAGACAGAAATAGAATAGTTTTCATGTCTGTTTGGACGGCCGCCCAGCTGAAACTATGCTCCGCTGCTTGACTGACAGAGGGATGTGGGCTTTTTCTCCCCAAGAAAAACCTTAAGGTCACAAATCCTTACGAAAGACCGAGGGAGCTCCTTCCAGTTGAGCTACCAGTACCTCAGTTAAGCTGCGAGGAGAGAGGAGCTCGCAGGGCACTGGTAGAGGCTTGCTCCTCGACAATGAAAACTCCTGGGGACACTTAACCTTTACGACGCTGACCTGAGGCTGGGGTAAGTCTGGCAAACACTCCCCTCGTGTGGGGGGGGGGGGGGAGAGAGAGATAAATGACATCACAATGGGATAAACTTGAGAATTGTCTATTACTACCTGGTGTCTGACTAAGTCCTGGGTGGCATAATTTGCCTCTTTCTCACTCACCTCGAAGCTCATAGAGAGCTCAGGGCATCTTTGAGACCGTTTCTCACTGTTTATCGCTGTTACTGTGTTAGTTGATTCATTGACTCTGTAAGCCACATTACAATAGTGTCTCCCATGGCAATGCTATCTTCATCTGCAGGTCAGGATATTTAACTGGAGATGAAGTTAGTGTCCGTCAGGGGCGCACGGTGGTAGCGCCAAAACTGATATTTTAATGGAGTAACTTTTTGCCTAAATCACAGACAGGCATCGCAGTTGTAAATACTACATAACAGCATTGTAACATAGTGTACCGACGTTGATTAGGTTGCAAGAACAAAAGTAATAACATTGTTATTACAAGGGTAAAAGGTTGTGCATTACAAAGCAGAACAGATTATTGTTGAAAGTGGGACTATCACTTAAATGTTGTTCTGCCATTATTACCAGGCAACCCATCCCATCGCTACAATATCTATAATGGTGTTGTCATTCAAATGTACCGTACCACTCAAAAGTTTGGACACACCCACTCATTCAAGGGTTTTTCTTTATTTTGACTATTTTCTACACTGTAGAATAAATCAAAACTATGAAATAACACATTTGGAATAATTTAGTAACGAAAAAAGTGTTAAATAATTCAAAATACATTTTATATTTGAGTTCTTTAAAGTAGCCACCCTATGCCTTGATGACAGCTTTGCAAACTCTTGGAATTCTCTCAACCAGCTTCACGAGGTATTCACCTGGAATGCATTTCAGTTTACAGGTGTGCCTTGTTAACAGTTCATCTGTGGAATTTCTTTCCTTCTTAATGCGTTTGAGCCAATCAATTGTGTTGTGACAAGGTAGGGGTCATATACAGAAGATAGCCCTATTTTGTAAAATACCAAGTCCATATTATGGCACGAACAGGCTCAAATAAGCAAAGAGAAACGACAGTCTATTATTACTTTAAGACATGAAGGTCAGTCAATCTGGAAAATGTCAAGAACTTTTAATGTTTCTACAAATGCAGTTACAAAAACCATCAAGCGCTATGATGAAACTGGCCCTCATGAGGACCACCACAGGAAAGGAAGATCCAAAGGATGGCAAAGGATAAGTTACCAGCTTCAGAAATTGCAGCCAAAATATATGCTTCACAGAGTTCAAGTAACAGACTCATCTCAACTTGAACTTTTCAGAGGAGACTATGTGAATCAGGCCTTCATGGTTGAATTGCTCCAAAGAAACCACTACTAAAGGACACCAATTGCTTGGGCCAAGAAACACAAGCAATGGACATTAGACCAGTGGAATTCTGTCCTTTGGTCTGATGAGTCGAAATTTTAGATTTTTGGTTCCAAATTCCGTGTCTTTGTGAGACGCAGAGTGGGTGAACGGATTATCTCCGCATGTGTGGTTCCCACCGTGAAGCATGGAGGAGGAGGTGTGTTGGTGTCACTGTCAGTAATTTATTTAGAATTCAAGGCACACTTAACCAACATGTCTATAACAGCATTCTGCAGCGATACACCATCCCATCTGGTTTGCTCTTAGTGGGACTGTCATTTGTTTTTCAACAGGACAGTGACCCAACACACTTCCAGGCTGTGTAAGGGCTATTTCACCAAGAAGGAGAGTGATGGAGTGCTGCATCAGATCACCTGGCCTCCACAATCGCCTAACCTCACAACCCAATTGAGATGGTTTGGGATGAGTTGGACCGCAGAGTGAAGGAAAAGCAGCCAACAAGTGCTCAGCATATGTGGGAACTCCTTCAAGACTGTAGGAAAAGCATTCCAGGTGAAGCTGGTTGAGAGAATGCCAATAGTGTGCAAAGCTGTCATCAAGGCAAAGGGTGGCTACTTTGAAGAATCTCAAATAGAAAATATATTTTGATTTGTTTAAGACTTTTTTGGTTACTACTTGATTCCATATGTGTCATTTCTTAGTTTTGGTGTCGTCACTATTACTCTACAAAAAAATTCGTCGGTGTGTCCAAACTTTTGACTGGTACTGTATTTGAGAAGTGTTTGGGTATAGTAAGTGCTATTCTCTGCACAGTCAAACTGAGAGACAAAGATTCACACCACTCGTAACAGTACAGGGAATCATGTGCCCTAACAGAGATACTGCCAACTGCGCCCCCACCTCGCCCATACATCCCCCAACTTGCCAAATGCTGCCAACAAGACAACATCATGGCCTACCCTTCCTCTCATAGAGCAATATGTGCCAGGCCAAACCACTCAGTGGATCCAGTTCTCTCTCTCTGTTTCCCTCCATAGAAAATATGCTTTGTGTGTGCTTTTCCAGAGTCATGCCCGGGCTGTAAACCACTGAGAGGCCACGGCTGGCTGGAGTCTGTAAATCTGTGGAGTGGGTGTGGGTGGATGTGGACGCCAGCTTTGTTTGCTGTGGAAGATGACAGTGATTATAGTGATGCTAATGATACTGATGAGTAGGCAACAATGATAGGTCTGTGTGTGTGTGTGTGTGTATGTGTGTGTGTGTGTGTGTGTGTGTATGTGTGTGTGTGTGTGTGTGTGTGTGTGTGTGTATGCCACGTGCATGCATACGTTCATGGCTGTGTGTTATTTGGATCCACTGGCTGCTTGCCTGCCACATTAGAAGAGAGTCTCTCTCATTCTTCTCAGGCCTGTTGAACAGCTGGGAAGGGGAGTGGCCTGCCTAACTAACTAACGTGACCCAACCGTGTAGGTGTGGCCCCTAGGTCTGGCTCCTGACTCTACTACCATACTGTTTAATTAGCTTCTCTCTATGGGTGGGGTAATTGGTAGCTTCAACGTTTTGAAGAAAACTCCTCTCTCCTCTATCATGACCCTAGTAACTACTCATCATTAGAGAGCTATGATGGGATAATGTGTTGTCGTCGCCTTTGTCAGATCATGGGTATAGCACGATTGTTGTGGGTGTGGCTGAGTCCAGTGACGAATACTATAATTGGAACCCATTATGTTTCAGTTTACTTAAATGTGTTTCATTACAGTGGTGGAAAAAGTACCCAAGTGTCCTACTTGAGTAAAAGTAAAGATACCTTAATAGAAAATGACTCAAGTAAAAGTGAAAGTCACCCAGTAAAATACTACTTGAGTAAAATTCTAAAAGTATTTGGTTTCAAAATATACTTAAGTATCAAAAGTAAATGGAATTGCTAAAATATACTTATGTATTGAAAGTAAAAGTTAAAGTATAAATCATTTCGAAGCATTAAACAAACGGCAACATTTGATTTGTATTATTTTGTATTTATTTATTTATTTATTTTATTCACACCAACACTCAGACATCATTTACAAACTAAGCATTTGTGTTTAGTGAGTCCACGAGATCAGAGGCAGGGAAAGGGATGACCAGGGATGTTCTCTTGATAAGTGCGTGAATTAGACCCTTTTCCTGTCCTGCTAAGCATTCAAAATGTAACGAGTACTTTTGGGTGTCAGGGAAAATGTATGGAGTAAAAAGTACATTATTTTCTTTAGGAATGCAGTGTAAAAGTAAAAGTAGTTCAAAATGTGAATAGTGAAGTAAAGATACTCCAAAACACTACTTAAGTAAAAATACTTTAAAGTACTACTTGAGTACTTTACTTTACTTTAATTGTACTGTTTAATATAGCTGGAAACGTGGTGCTTCTTGTAGCTAAGCTACCAGAGTAGGTTCCTCCAGGTAATAAATGGAGTTTGAAGCTTTACAGAAACATTTCAAATAATAAAAGCGTTCAAATATCCTTGTCAAAAAAAGTATACTAAATATACCATGAAAGGGCGGGATTAAAAGGACACAGATTTAACCTAATCCAGGACAAAAAAAGATTTCTCAATGGAGAATTATTATTTTTTGACCAGGGAAAAGGCTTCATCTGTGACTGGGAAACTGGCCCATAGAGTTAATGTTCTATGGTTATCTTCTTAGATTGGCGAGCTGTTGCTTTCTATCACCATGAATTCAATGATAAGAGATTGGCCTCCAGTTAGCATTTTGCCATGCCCATGACTCACGTTTTTAGCTGTGTCTGGACGTGGCAAGTATCTTTTTCCACAAGTGGCTACTTTCCATCCTTCCCGGTTGTTATTCTCTGTCTCTCCTCTTCTGTCTTGCATCTGTGTGGCCGAAGCGTGAGTCAAGGCGAGGTCAGTTCGGGTTTCGCTCCGTGCTGTCTGGCGTCCCTTGGCTTTATCCATCGCTCACATGGTGTCGGCCTGCTCTCGTCTTCACATTTCCAACCCAAGCTAATACTGTGTTTTTTCTCAGGGCCCGTATTCATAAAGCATCTCAGTCTCAGAGGATCTAGGATCAGTTTTTCCTTTTAGGTCATGATAAATAAGATTATATGGACAGGAAGGGACCTGATCCTAGATCAGCACTCCTACTCTGAGGTTTCACAGATTTCTCCTTCAAGCCTGACTCAAAGTCAGAATACGCTCTGAAACTTTGTCAGACCTCTTTTCTCTTCTTTTGACATGTTTTTATGGAATCGTCCACTGCCAAAAGAGTAAGTTAGTGCAATCCCTGATGAATTGCAAATGTTTCAAAAGTTGGCAACAACTGAAGCGGTTAGCTGTGTTTAAAGACACAGTCATGCTGCTATTAGTCATGACAATACTTTGCCAGGTTAGCAGAACGTCCCTACATGAAACTCCATACGCAAAATACAAACTTGGTCTTCTGTTCGGTTTCATCAAGCTTCTCGACGGACCAATTGAAAGCAGAGACGAGAGCCGGAAACATTCCAGACAGGCATTGCCATGACAACAAGCCGGTTTACTCCCAGCTGTTGACTTTTAACCCCGGGAAGGAGTTCAATGTATTGCCCTCCACATGGAGCCAGATGCCTGTGTCTGTCACTAATAATAAACGAGTAGGCTAGCATTACACGAGCTAGCCTCCGCTTACATGCTAACTGCTAACCAGCTAAAGACAAGACACCTAATCAATTGCAGACAAACGTTACCTAATGGGCCTGCCAAGGTTAAGCATGAGATTCTGCTGTCATTTTTGTTTGGAAGACAGGCATTAACCGTTGGACATCTCTGGTTTCTTTATTGTGGACAGTTGGGCTGTTGATGCATCGGTGAGAGAAAGGGAGCTTGTGACTCAGTGGAGGCTCTCCCCATTGTGGGGCTCAATTAAGAGAGTGCACGTCTACTTTTCCGCGTAGTGGTGCGCACACTGGTTGAATCAGCATTGTTTCAATGTAATTTGTCAACGTATTGTGACGTGGAATCAACGTGGAAAATACATTGGATTACATTTTTTTATTTAAAATGAATTTTCTACCAGCATTGTAAACATTGAAATTCATTGGGTGGTTGAAATCATGTAGAATGTTATATTTTATTAGACATATTTTATTTGACCTTCAATGTCGATAGCAAGATGGTATGTTTGAATCAATGTCATGCTGTCTACTGAAATAAAGAGGTATATTGAAATACAGTATATTGTGAAGCTACAGTAAAGCAATTTCTGCCTGAATAGGGATTCCTACTGGTATATGAGGGGTATTGCACTTCAGTGAGAACAAGTCTAGCATCCAGATGACTACCTCTGTCCCCTGCTTAGCTTTGGAAGCAAACTGTGTTACTTTCTGCTGAGCTGTCACGTGGACCAGTGGAGACTGCTGAGAGGAGGACGGCTCATAATAATGTCTGGAACGGACTCAACGGAACGGGATCGAACACATCAAACACATGGGGTTTCATGTGGTTGACACCATTCCATTGACGCCATTCCAACCATTATTATGAGACGTCCTCCCCTCAGCAGTCTCCACTGATGTCAACCCATTTAGACAGTGATCATCTTCCACACTCATTTGAGTAGACTACTTAAATGACATTGAATATATAGTTCAATGTAACTCCTATCCGTTTTCTCACACAAGCTGTATGTGAATGTAAATTTGGAGTGATGTTGGGTTAATGTAGGCTACTTTGACATCTGATTTTCCCAACAAAGGACACCATCATTTCAACGCGGAGCTAGGTATACTATCATTCATCCATGGTTGATTGGATTGGATGTTTAGAAGTTTAGAAGTAGTTACCATTAGCCCTATAAATAGGATGCCAAATGCATGATATTAATAATACACCCTAACCTTTGCATATTGTCTTGTGTATATGAAGGACGGCTGGTTGTTATTAACATGTTGGTTTCATGTCTCCATCTCAACCCCAAAAAATCTAAGTTGAAAAAAAGGACTAAATCAAATCAAACATTATTTGAAGTGCATTTAAAGTTTGATAGATTTTTGGTCGAGATGGAGACGTGAATCCTACATATCAATAACTAATTTATATACAAACAGGATATTGTGAACGCAACCAAATATCAACACTTGGAGGAGATGTATCTTCTGCTTGGACAGTACAGTGCCTTCAGAAAGTATTCATACCCCTTGACTTATTCCATATTTTGTTGTGTTACAGCCGAAATTCATAATGGATTAAATCTTTTTTATTTTCTTACCCATCTATACACAATACCCCATAATGACATCACAATACCCCATAATGACATCACAATACCCCATAATGACATCACAATACCCCATAATGACATCACAATACCCCATAATGACATCACAATACCCCATAATGACAACACAATACCCCATAATGACAGCACAATACCCCATAATGACATCACAATACCCCATAATGACATCATCAAATTTATTGGAAATGAAATACAGAAATATCTAATTGACATAAGTATTCACACCAATTTGCTATGACACTCCAAATGGAGCTCAGGTGCATCTAATTTCCTTTGATCATCCTTAAGATGATTAGAGTCCACCTGTGGTCAAGTAATGATTTAGAAAGAAACACAGCTGTCTATATAAGGTCCAACAGTTGACGGTGCATGTCAGAGCAGAAACTAAACCATGAAGTCCAAGGAGGTAGAAATGTGATGAGGCATATATCTGGGAAGGATATAAAATCATTTCAAGAGTGTTGAAAGTTTCCAAGAGCACAGTGGTCTCCAAAAATATGGAATAAACCAAACTCTGCCTAGAGCTGGAGTTTGCAGAAAGACAGAGCATTAGGCAAAAGACAAAAATGTAACTATTTCACCTGAATACGAAGGGCTATTTCTGTAGAAAACCAGGCACAGCTCATCACCCGTCTAACACCATCCCTACCATGAAGCATGGTGGTGGCAGCATCATACTATGGGGATGCTTTTCAGCGGCAGCGAGTGGGAGACTGGTAGGAATAGAGGGAACAATAAATGGAGCCAAACGCAGGCATATCCTTGATGAGAACCTGCTTCAGAGTACCACCAGCTGTGGCGAAGATTTATGTTCCAACAGGACAACGAGCCCATGCATACAGTCCTTGAGTAGCCCAGCCAAAGCCCAGACTTGAATCCCATTGAAAATCCACAGCTAACAGAGCTTGAGAAATCCCCCCCCCCCCCTCTCTGTAACTATTCCCCAGGTTGTTGCTGTAAATGATAATGTGTTCTCAGTCAACTTACCTGGTAAAATAAGCGTTAAATAAAATAAAGAATGGTATAAAATCCCCAAATCCAGATGTGCAAACGTAGCATTTTTCTATTAACATTGAAACAAGGAATACACAACGAGGTCCTTGTTTTTGAAAGAAAACCACATTTTTTGTCCATTAAAATAACACCAAATTGATCAGAAATAGTGTAGACATTGTTAATGTTGTAAATGACTATTGTTGCTGGAAACGGCAGATTTTGTTATGGAATATCTATATAGGCGCACAGAAGCCCATTATCAGCAACCATCACTTCTGTGTTCCAATGGCACATTGTGTTAGCTAATCCAAGGCTAATTGATCATTAGAAAACCCTTTTGCAATTATGTTAGCACAGCTGAAAACTGTCCTTCTGATTAAAGAAGCAATAAAACTGTTATTCTTTAGACCAGTTGTGTATCTGGAGCATCAGCATTTGTGGGTTCAATTACAGGCTCAAAATGGCCAGAAACAAAGACCTTTCTTCTGAAACTTGTGTCTATTCTTGTTCAAAGAATTGAAGGCTATTCCATGCGAGAAATTGCCAAGAAACTGAAGATCTGATACAACGCTGTGTACTACTCCCTTCACAGAACAGCGCAAACTGGTTCTAACCAGAATATAAAGAGGATTGGGAGGCCCAGGTGCACAACTGAGCAAGAGGAAAAGTATATTAGAGTGTCTAGTTTCAGAAACAGACACCTCACAAGTCCTCAACTGGCAGCTTCAATAAATAGTACCCGCAAATCACCGGTCTCAACGCCAACAGTGAAGAGGCGTCTCCGGGATGCTGGCCTTCTAGGCAGAGTTGCAAAGAAAAAGCCACATCTCAGACTGGCCAATAAAAATAAAAGATTAAGATGAGCAAAAGAACACAGACACTGGACAGAGGAACTCTGTCTAGAAGGCCAGCATCCCGGAGTCGCCTCTTCACTGTTGATGATGAGACTGGTGTGGGTCTGGCCATAGCACCTCATCAACGTCACAAGCAATGTTCTCTCTGGCTAAACAGCGGGGGAAGTAGCGTCTGGAGTGGCGTATCCAGCCCTGGCACGCCCCCTTGTCTATGTCACCACAGGCCTCCTCCATCGCCTGGAGAAGGGGTATGCGTTGGTGGGGTTGGCGATCGTATACCTTCCAACGCCACGACTAAAATAACTCTTCTATTGGGTTTAGAAATGGAGAATATGGTGGCAGGTTGAGCATCAAAACTTGCGTATGGTCAATGAACCAGTTACAGACCAGAGTGGCCCGGTGGAAACTTACACTGTCCCAGATGACACCAAACCAGGACTGCTCTGGCCCATTCCTCTGATCATTGGGAATGAGGATATTATGCAGGGTGTCAAGGAAGGTGATAATGTGGGCAGTATTGTAAGGACCAAGACTGGCATGATGATGAAGGACACCGTTCCGACTAATGGCTGCACACAATGTGATGTTGCCACCACGGGACATTGACGATGGCGCGGTGTCCAATGAGGTTTCTTCCCCTGCGTCTTGTTTTGGCTAGGTTAAAACTGACCTCATCAACCTAAACTAAATCATAATGCGCTGCAGCAGCATCTAGTTCCATAGCTCTCTGAAACAGATAAAACATTATTGTATGACAGTATGAATAGACAGAGCAGTCAATATGTAGCACAATACACTGGAATACAATACCAATGACAGGATAGTATAGCTTTCTTGTACGTATTTATAGCGCAGTTGTTTCACTCTGTCAGAATTCCGCTCAAATGGTACTCTGTAGAGCTGTTTCATACGAATCTGATGGCGTTTCAGGATACTCACCCTATTTATGTTACTGAATGTTGTGTTGTCAGTGATGTGGTGTTGCGGTTGTCGTAAACGTGTGCTGTTGTTTGAAATGACCATATTCCCGTAAGTTTACTTACGTGCTCTCATTTCGAAATGTCCGGATGACACTTTCTGCAGTGTAACGGCTCAAGTTAGGCTGGACCCTCTGCCCAACCTCCCTGAAACTCAAACCACGGTTGACCACATGGTCTAACCCTCTCTCCAAAATTGGCCTCCATTGTTGTCCAAACCAAGAAAGCCATCTTGAAGCCTATTTATAGTGCTCAAGCTCTGATTTCTAAGTGAAGAAATTGGCTATAAGTGTTTTCACACGTGAGCGAGCACTGGGTGTAGGTAATCGATAAAAGAGTGTGGCATTTTGAATGGAAGTGTTTCCCAAACAAAACACAAGACCTGTTAGTTTTGAATGCTATGTCTAATGAACTGTGTTTAGTGTTTTGCAAAAAGTGTGTTTTACAATTGCAAACTGAGTGTAAAGCCGATAATGTGCTTGCAGTTTTGCGGACTTGGTCTGAAGATTAGATAATTAGTTAATGGTTTCACTGAGTGTGCCTCAAGTACCACTTTTAGTGTCTGAGCGATTGTAATTTTTTTTATTATTTAGTTAATAAATAAATAAATAAATTGGTGTAGTACTGAATATTCAAAAGGGCTTCTTGTGGATCCAGGGATATTGCAACAATCAGAATGAGACTGATGAGGTAATAATAAATAATTGACTGTCACTGATGTAAGAGATATTTATGAATCTTTAGAGTTTAAGTCAGGAGATAGTAACTCTGGAAATATCTTTTCCCATGGTGCCCCAAATTCCAAATGAGTTAATTGTTACATGACCAATTGAATCGAGTAATAATTACATGTAGTAGTTCATTATTCGATAAAAACAGTACTACTGTAGTTGGTGACTTTAAAAACAGTACTACTGTAGCTGGTGACTTTAAAAACAGTACTACTGTAGTTGGTGACTTTAAAAACAGTACTACTGTAGTTTGTGACTTTAAAAACAGTACTACTGTAGTTGGTGACTTTAAAAACAGTACTACTGTAGTTTGTGACTTTAAAAACAGTACTACTGTAGTTGGTGACTTTAAAAACAGTACTACTGTAGTTGGTGACTTAAAAAAAAAAAAAAAATGTATTTTCCATGTTGATTCCATGTCACAATACTTTGTCAAATTAAGTTGAAACAACATTGATTCAACCAGTGTTTGCCGTGTGGGGAGTTTCCTCCTACAGTATGTTACTCCTCTGCCCACCTCCCTCTCTAGCTACCTCGCCTGCCTCTTTCTGTACCTCTTGTCTTTCCCCCTCTGTCTCCCCTTCTCTCTCTACCTCCTCTGTCTCCCCTTCTCTCCCTACCTCCTTTGTTTCCCCCTCTCTCCCTTTCTACCTCCACTGCCTGTCTCTAAACCCCCCCTCTCTCTGGAAGCTGGAAGGTCTTTTGTATTGGACTATTGGGAGATGGAGTAGGGGAACTTTTCAGTTGAGTGAGTGGGTGAACATAGAAATCCATTGTGTGTGTGCAGTACATATAAGGGTCATGTCTATCTATCTCCTCCTTACAGCGAGTGTTGATGCAGTGGAGGGTTCCTCAGGGAGTCTTGAGAAGAGACTTCTCACCTGCATCGCAAATGGAACACTATTCCCTATATAGTGCACTACTTTGGAACAGGGACCATAGGGCTCTATTCAAAAGTAGTTCACCATAACGGGAATAGGGTGACATATGGGATGCAGCCCTCCTCATTCTCTCCTCTAGTTTCAATGGTAGTGAATGAAGAAGTGTGTTTCCCATGATCTCCACCCGTACCTTACCTTCTGGGAATGTGCCTGTTCACATCAAACGAGACAAGACTGAGTGTGTGACCTCTACACACACACGCACACGTTTCATTTGAAACACCAGAGGTGTTTTTGAAGTGGCGTGTGTGCTTAGCGGTTATGTGCCAAGGGTTTTGTACATGCCCAGACAAAATTTAGTTATCTCATTGACCCAATGCGTGTCCCATTTACCGTGGACTTTTGATTGTGTGGTGGAATAACCCCCCCCCCCCTCCGAAAAAAAACCTGAATTCTACCTTGGCTCTGAAGTGATGCCTGTGTTTATTGGCACGAGTAGGGACTGGGCATAGGACTTACCCCCCTCTCCACCTACACACACACAATTCACCTCTACACACACAATTCTCCTCTAATGTCAACCAGCTGGGCCCCGGAGAATCATTTCCGAGTTGCAAAGGATCGTACTGCCCCGCCCCTTTCCCCTCCCTCTCCTCCTCCCCTTCTTTCACTTTCATGCCCTCAAGCTTTCTGTGTGTCCCTTTAATGTAGGATTGATTCCATACCCAATGAGGAACCCAACACAGTATCCACACAGTACAAACGTGTGGTTTGGGCATGGGATATGAGGGGCATTATCTACATGGCAGGTGTCAGTGGGTGGGGATGGATGGATGGACAGCGGGTTGTACAGTAAATCTGGCCCATGGATTGATTGCTCTTGACTCCTGTGTTTTGTAGGTCTGCCGTTCTCACAGGCAGCAAACTGTGGCAAAGCTATTGCAAAGGCACTCAATCTACCCGGGGAGCGGTGTCGCGGCAAGAGATTTACAGTAGAAGATTGAACCAAAATTGTGTTCTCTGCGATGGATGACAATTTACTTCAAAGGACCTTTTGGTTTGATCTCTTTCTTGCCATGGGAGACGAACACACCAATCTCATAAAACCTTACCAGAAATATTACGCTGTGGCGTATTAGTGGCAGATTTTTTTTCTTTCGTGATGTGGCCATTGTTTCATCAATGCCTGTGAATTCAGGCGGTCTCAAATGGTGTCGGTACCGTTACCTGGCTAAATGTTCAGTACAAATGTGTCAATGCTGTTACCTGGCCACATTTTCAGTTCAAAGCCATCTTATCTTATTCATCAGGTGATGTCTTCATGCCCAAAGGCCTTAATACCAGCATGTGTCAAGTTGACTATACACTCTTAGTAAAAAAAGGTGCCATCTACAACCTAAAAGGGTTCTTTGGCTGTCCCTATAGGAGAAACTTTTGGAGGACCATTTTTGGTTCCAGGTAGAATTTTTGTGTGTTCCATGTCGAATCCTTTCCACAGAGGGTTTTCCTCAAAACCCAAAAAGGTTTCTCCTAATGGGGACAACCCAAAAACTATTTTGGAACCAGTGGAGGCTGCAGAAGGGAGGATGGCTCATAATAATTGCTTAAACCCTTTTTTCTAATAGTGCACTACCCCACTACCTGACCATGTGATAACTGGTCTGCAATAATGACCGTATAACAGGACTCTGTCACCTATGTGCCATGTGTTATGTGGTCTCGTTCGATCTCTCTCATTATTAATAAGAAGCTCCTTGTGTTTTTCCTCCTCTCCGTTACTCGGTGTCAGGTACAGCAACAATCTCCTCCATTGGATCGAGGCTCAGGATTCATTTGCAGCTTAAGAGTGTGTCTCAAACGGCACACTATTGCCAACAATAGTGCTCTACTTTTGGACAGAGCCCAATGGGCCCTGGTCAAAAGTAGTGCACCATATAGCGAATAGGGTGCCATTTGGGAAGCAGATTTCGACTTTCGTAGTCTCCCTGCTGCTTAGAGCCATTCAGGGCCTCTGTTAGCTGTGTGTTAGGCTGTGGCGCGGCTGCTCTCTCACGTTATATGTATTTAGCTATATATATATATATATTTAACTATTTTTGATGGACGGGGGATCTTAGAATGCACTCGGATATTTCTCTTGGCTTGCCGGTCATCTTTCAGAAGGTATGGCAATTACATCATCCACTATTTTTTAAAGTCAACGATTTATCTATTCATTATTGACCGTTAGGTATTAAAATGACAGTGTGTTTGTTTGAGCAGCCTTGTGGTAAAGCTATTGGGATATTTACAGGCCCGAGTTGTATTTGGAAAAAAGGGTGAATCGTTGGCTCTTGGTGTCCAAGCAGATGAGATGGTTGGGAAACACTTTGCGCTGACACTCACTTTGAAGCAGAGGTTCCATCATCATATCTGTCTATGCTTGTTAGTGTGACGTTTAACAGAGCAGCTGACCTCAGAGCACACTTGTGTTTATGTGCCTTTGTATGGTTGGCTGTATGTGTGTGTGTGTGTGTGTGTGTGTGTGTGTGTGTGTGTGTGTGTGTGTGTGTGTGTGTGTGTGTGTGTGTGTGTGTGTGTGTGTGTGTGTGTGTGTGTGTGTGTGTGTGTGTATGCATTTGTGTCTGTGTCTATGTCTGTGTGTGTGTGTACAAGCGTGTCTATGTAACCTGACCCAGGCTGATCTCATTCTCCGAGTTACATAAGGAGAGCAGGTTGCTATGAGATCTTAGGGAGACCACTATAGGCAGCAGACCACTGGTCCTCTGATACGATGCCTTCGGAAATGATTCTCCGGGGGCCAAATACTTCACATGGTTTTTGGTAGACCACTGTCGGCCTGACTTGGCCATACAAGGATGTCCTCTTATTTAGTCAAATCAATCTCTGACTGGAGCGTTGAGTTGTCCTCTCCCAAACTGGTGACTAACAAGGCTCCAGAGGGCAATTAGGAATTATTGTGGCATACAAGAGAAAACCAAATCTGCAGGACTCTCTCCAAAGCCTCATTACGGTGTGTTTTTACAGATCTTTTGTGTGTAGCCAGAAGTGGAACTAGAACGGTGTGCGAAGGTTGTGTTTTCTATGTGTGTGTGTGACAGTTACAAAATTGTCACAATCGAAAAGAAAACCCTGATTTCCCTTTGTTGCAAAAGAGAAAGCTATTCAGGGCGAAAGGAAAGTGACCTGGCTGGTCTAGCAGTATGCTGCAGCCTCTGTCACGTCTACAGTGTCGGCATAGGTTCAAATCCGGCCTATTGCCGTTTGACACAACTTCTCGCTATCTGTCAACCTCTCTACCTGTTCAATACAATCTGAAAATTCCATAAAATACATATATATATATTTTTTAAATATGGAGAGACAGGATTATGCAGGTAAAGAGAGACTGTTCCAGAGTGAGACAAACATGGGACATCAGATGCATCCATGTCAAGTCAGACAAGGAATGCATGTATTCACTAGGAAACAATAAATGTAGCTAACTCGGATACCTCCTGCGCCTCAACCTGTTTTTCCTACGTTTTATTTTGTTTTATTTCCATTTTGTTCATAAGTGTTTGTCAACACCTGCTACCAACTAGCCAGCTAGCTAGGTTTCAATGGAGCCCCCTTCGCCTGGAATAGCTAACAAACATTTCCAACGCTGTAGAAGTTGTGTTTATTACGCTCTTGTCTGGGACAATATTGACAATCCGGAGTTCCAATGTGGAAATTGTCTGCTAGCGGAGAATTACAGGAATGAGGTGGCTATGCTCAGCAAGCAAATCTCAGTTTTGTGCGAACTTATGGGGGAAACACAAACTTTCCCGTTCTCAACTCCTGTGGCTGGACGCCGCTCGGGCCTGATGGATGTTTCCCCGCCTCGCCATCTGTCCCTCCCCGAACGGCCTCCCTGGAACTTGCCTACCAAGGAAGTCACCTCCATCTGCTTCTCCTCCTCCATCTTGTAGAGGAGTAGATGGAGAACAGCAAGAAGACTGTTCCAATCAGCACTGGTCCCATGTCACAAGTCGTGGAGACCGAAGGCAGCGTAATGCTGCTAAGCGGACTGGATTGGCTGCAAGAGGTTCGGATCAGATTGACATAAGGAATAGCTTCGCTGCCCTGGTGCCTGATCTACCTGTGCCTGCTGGGACTGCCTGTGTCTGCGACAGCTGTGATGACTCCTACTACACTGACTCCAGCAGTGGCTTCGTCATCGAGTTTGGCTCCTCTTCCTCTTTCTGGATCTGGCGGGGCACTGTTTGCTGTGGGAGGTCTGGACCTATTGCCAGAAGCAGCGGTTGTATGCTATCCTACTTCTCATGGGCCCGTGAAAGGTTCAACGAATTGTGTGAGGGGTAGGAATGGGCGGATTTCTTCATCCCCTTCTTGTTGTTATTGGACAGTTCTATGGTGAGAAATGTCTCAGTCCCTGGAGCAAAAACCTTGTGATATCCAGGAGCACGAGTATAAGCCATCAATAAGCTGCACCCAAACATTTTAAACCTGCATCGGGAAATTGAGTCTGTCATATTGCATGTGGGATTCAATGACATTATAAAGAGCAGCTCAGAACAGCTGAAGATGGATTTGTAAGAACTGATTGGGTCTCTGCTTGACACCAACAAATGGCGCATAATATCTGGCCCTCTGCCCTCCCTAAATCATGGCATTGAAGGTTTCAGCAGACTTTTATCCCTCCTACCAGACTGTTGCAGCTCTGTGGGTATAAAATATATTGACAATTTTGATACATTCTGGAACCAAAGCGATTCACCCAAAACACCAGATAATGACTGTTACTTTTGAATTGGACACATTATTTGGTTCAGGGACACATTATTCAATTTCTGGAACTTGTTCAGTTTATGTCTCAGTTGTTGAATCTGGTTATGTTCATACAAATATTTACACATTTTAAGTATGCTGAAAATAAACTCAGTTGACAGTGAGAGGACAATTCTTTTTATATTCTTAGACTTCAGTGGGGCTTTTGACATTATTGATCATAGTCTGCTGATGGAAAGAAGGATATGTTATGGGCTTACACCCTCTGCTATATTGTGGATAAAGAGTTACTTGTCTAACAGAACATAAAGGGTGTTATTTAATGGAAGCCACTCCAACATAATCCAGGTAGAATCAGAAATTTCCCAGGGAAGCTGTCTGGGCCCCTTACATTTTTCAATCTTTACTAATGACATGCCATTGGCCTTGAGTAGAGCCAGTGTGGCTACGTATGCGGATGACTCAACACTATAGGCGTCAGTGTCACGGTCGTCCTCCTCTTCATCTGAAGAGGAGAGGCGAGAAGGATCGGACCAAAATGCGGCGTCGTAAGTGTCCATGGTAAATCTTTAATACCGAAAGTACTGACACTGTATACAAAACAATAAACAAATGACGACCGTGAAGCTACAACATAGACAATCACCCACAAACAAACAGTGCAACCCAGGCTACCTAAGTATGATTCTCAATCAGAGACAACTAATGACACCTGCCTCTGATTGAGAACCATACTAGGCCGAAACATAGAAATACCCAAATCATAGAAAAACAAACATAGACTGCCCACCCAACTCATGCCCTGACCATACTAAATAAATACAAAACAAAGGAAATAAAGGTCAGAACGTGACAGTCAGCTACTTCAGAAAGTAAAATCACTGCAAGACTTAACAAAGAGCTACAGTTAGTTTTAGAATGGGTGGCAAGGAATATTTTAGTCCTAAATATATAAAAATAAAAAATAAAAGCATTGTATTTGGGACAAATAATTCACTGAACCCTAATCCTCAACTACATCTTATAATAAATAATGTGTCAATTTAGCAAGTTGAGGTGACTACTACTTGGATTATTTCTGGATTGTATAAACTGTCATGGTCAGAACATGTTGATACAACAGTAACAAAGATGGGGAGATGTCTGTCATAATAAAGTGCTAATATGCCTTTTTAACAACACTATCAACAAGACAGGTCCTACAGGCCCTAGTTTCTACCTTCTTAACAACACTATCAACAAGGCAGGTCCTACAGGCCCTAGTTTCTACCTTCTTAACAACACTATCAACAAGACAGGTCCTAGTTTCTACCTTCTTAACAACACTATCAACAAGACAGGTCCTACAGGCCCTAGTTTCTACCTTCTTAACAGCACTATCAACAAGACAGGTCCTACAGGCCCTAGTTTCTACCTTCTTAACAACACTATCAACAAGACAGGTCCTACAGGCCCTAGTTTCTACCTTCTTAACAGCACTATCAACAAGACAGGTCCTACAGGCTTTATTTTCTGCCTTTTTAACAGCACTATCAACAAGACAGGTCCTACAGGCCCTAGTTTCTACCTTTTTAACAGCACTATCAACAAGGCAGGTCCTACAGGCCCTAGTTTCTACCTTTTTAACAGCACTATCAACAAGGCAGGTCCTACAGGCCCTAGTTTCTACCTTTTTAACAGCACTATCAACAAGGCAGGTCCTACAGGCCCTAGTTTCTACCTTTTTAACAGCACTATCAACAAGGCAGGTCCTATAGGCCTTAGTTTCTACCTTCTTAACAGCACTATCAACAAGGCAGGTCCTACAGGCCCTAGTTTCTACCTTCTTAACAACACTATCAACAAGACAGGTCCTACAGGCTTTATTTTCTGTTCACTTGTGTGGTCAGGTTCCACAAAGAGGGACCTTGGAAAATTACAATTGGCTCAGAATAAGTCAGCACGGCTGTCCCTTAAATGTACACGGAGAGCTAACATTAATAATATGCATGTCAACCTCTCATGGCCCAAAGTGGAGGAGAGAATGAATTCACCACTACTTGTTTTTGTAAGAAGTATTGACATGCTGAAAGCACAGAGCTGTCTGTTTAAACTGCTAGCACACAGCTCAGACACCCATGCATACCCCACAAGACATGTCACCGGAGGTCTCTTCACAATCTCCAAGTCAAGAACAGACTGTGGGAGGCGCACAGTACTACATAGAGCCATTACTACATGGATCTCTATTCCATATCAAGTAACTGCAGCAGTAGAATTAGATTTTTTAAAAACAGATGAAGATACACCTTATGGAACAGCGGGTACTGTGAAGAGAAACACAGGCACAGACACATTCACATAAGACACGCTCTCTACACACATGTACAGATGGATGTTGTATTGTAAATATGTGATAGTGGATTAGTGACCTGAGGGAATACACTAAATGTATTGGGTAAAGTGTTAGGAAATGTAATATCATGTAATAGTTTAAACTCTATATACTGTAACTGTCTTAATGTTTGTTGCTGGACCCCAGGGGGAATGGGGATCCTTAATAAATACAAATGAGACCAAGTTGATGAAACAATCGTGATACGTACAATACATGTGAGTTGAGCGATGCGTGAGAGAGGAGAGGGATATGAAAAGAGTGATAGGAGTCAAGTTCATACTTAGTGCCACCTGTCAGCTGGGGATAACACGCACACTTAATATGTCAGACATCCATCTTTCTCTTCTCTGATAGCAGGCTCCTTTTCTCTCTTTCATTCCGTAATGGGCCACTTAAGTTAGGCAGAAAGGGGCTCATATACCTCATAAAATACATCCCAATATGCTTCATCTCTCTCTCCCCTGTTTCCCTCACTTTGCATCCCTTATTCCCCTTATTCACACACTTGTGTTCTTGCAGTCTCACCAATGAAACTTGGTTTCCCTATATAGATGATTCTATAGAAGTGATGCAAATTGCCCAATAAAATAACAATTAAAAAGAATATGTCTCCAAACTTAGGAAATCTATTTACATCATGATATGTTTTAATTCATTAGTCAAGTTTGATCAAACACACATCATCTCGTGCGGTGATGAAAAAAGTAGTAGAGCCTAATGAGCTCCACCGCGTACCTTTATCTAATAAACAAACAGAGATTCGATCCTACAAGGATCTTTGTCAGGTTATTTCACCGGAAGTGTACCACACCCATGTTTATAGACCTAAAACAAGCACCAATTCGGCCGAGAGGCCGGTGTTTTGAGGATATATTGGCACGGGTGTTAGGCCCGAGACGAAGTCGTTCGGCCGGCAAACCCTGCCAATGTATCCTCAAAACGTCAGCTTTGAGGGCATTATCACTTTTAAATGGGTTACCAACATATTCAAATAATGATTGACAGATTTTCACTAAAAACGTTACTTTGATGAATTTATTCATACTAGTTCATCTTTCCACAATACATAGTCCCGGCACAAATCTAGGGTTGCTACCCAAGCCGGCTGGTCGTTCATCCTATCGGTTCGGTTGCCAGAGACCCGACCCAATCGTTCAGTCTTTTTGTTCTCTATCTATTGACGCGATCCTGTCGTTCGTTCTTTATTGTTCTGTATCTATGGACCCGACCCAGTCGTTCAGTCTTTGTTCTGTATCTATGGACACGACCCAGTCGTTCTTTCTAAATGTTCCATTGCCATACTGGCTGGCAACGTTCTTATCCCTTGCTTGCTAGCTAGCCAACTACGGCTAACTTACAGTCAGCCAGAATAACAGCAAAGTAGCTGCATTTGCATTTGTTTGCGCTGTTTTCTAGTGACATTTATTTGGATGCATCCATAACAATGAACTAATGAGGTGTGATTTCGCCTGGCATAGAAAATGTGCTCACTTGTCAGGACACTGTTGTTCAGAGGAGCTAGCCAACAAGACAGCTAACACAATCACTTCTAACAGAAGATGGAAAGACTGCAAACTAGCTGTACTTAGTTTTGTTTGACCTTTCTTCAATTAATTTTTTTGTTGTGTATATCCATAAAATTGCCAGCTGATTCATGATTTGGCTGGCTGAGAAACGCTGCCTGTCTGTCTGTCTGTCTCGTCCCGACTCGTTCATTACTATGGGACAGCTGGAGACCGAATTTGAATATTGAAACAATGTTGCAAATGTCGGTGAGAAAAACAAGGTTTATGCAAATCTCCTTTGTTGAAAACTGAATGTTAGTCTAAAAGAATTGTGAAATAATGTCTAGATGCTTTTTATAGTGGAGATCTAGTTTATAAATTGCTTGGCTGGGCTAATGAAACAGTGGATTGTGCAGTCAGATGGAACAGAATAAATAGTAATTTTAACATCATAGATATAGGTGGTGGTAACTTGTGGAATAGACACGGGCTGGAATTCAGTTTTAATTAATCAACATTTAGGATTAGACACACCCGTTGTATAAACATATTTAAGTTAAAAGGGGCAGCACAAAAACAATAATTTATACAGTGCCTTCGGAAAGTATTCAGAAAACCTTGACTTTTTCCACATTTTGTTACGTTACAGCCTTATTCTAAAATATATATTTTTAAATGATCCTCAGCAATCTACACACAATACCCCATAATGACAAAGCGAAAAACAGTTTATTTTTTTTTAGCAAATGTATAAAAAATAATAAACAGAAATACCTTATTTAGATAAGTATTCAGACCCTTTGCTATTAGACTCGCAATTGAGCTCAGGTGCATCCTATTTCCATTGATCATCCTTTAGATGTTTCTACAACTTGATTGGAGTCCATTAAATTGATTGAACCCGATGGAACATCGAAAATAGCTGTGCAGCAACGCTCCCCATCCAACCTGACAGCACTTGAGAGGATCTGCAGAGAAGAAAGGTAGAAACTTCCCAAATACAGGTGTGCCAAGCTTGTAGCATCATACCCAAGAAGACTCGATGCTGTAATCGCTGCCAAAGGTGCTTCAACATAGTACTGAGTAAAGGGTCAGAATACCTATGTATATGTAATATTTCAGTTTTTATTTGTAATAAATTAGCAAAAATGTGCTTTGTCATTATGGGGTATTATGTGTAGATTGCTGAGGAGAATAATTTATTTAATCAATTTTAGAATAAGTCCTCATTTTGTCCTTTTGGCGACATGGTTTCCAATCGGAATATCTATTGATGTCCCCCTCCTCGCCTCGGGACTTTGATATGCTCGATACCCATGTACTTTAATGAGGCAACATTATGTCTGGCAGTCATTTAAAAAAAACAAAAAGTGATTTAACCTTTATTTAACTAGGCAAGTCAGTTAAGAACAAATACAAGAACAATGACGGCCTAGTAACAGTGCTTTGTACAGGTGCAGAACAACAGATTTTTACCTTGTCAGCTCGGGGATTCAATCTAGCAACCTTTCGGTTACTGGCTCAACACTCTAACCACTAGGCTATCTGCCACCTCATAAAGTGCATAGTGACTAGACTTTTGGGATCTTGGTTTCTGATACTACTCCTATGTTCGGATATGCGTGTCTTGAGTGCCCGGCACATTTTGCCCACATAGGCCAGGCCTCAAGGGTGTTTAAAAAGGTAGACTGTGTTCTTTGTAGCACCTGTTATGATAACCTTTTCAAATGTATCAAAGGTTTCCTGTCATAGGATGGTTGAATGTGTGGATGGTTGAATGTGTGGATGGTTGAATGTGTGGATGGTTGAATGTGTGGATGGTTGAATGTGTGGATGGTTGAATGTGTGGATGGTTGAATGTGTGGATAAGCGGTGACATGGGAGAACTCATGAAGGTTGAACATCAGGCGGGCTGCCGCATTCTCGGTAAATTGCAGGGATTTGATGGCATAAGCGGGGAGCCCAGCCAACAGAGAGTTGCAGTAGTCTAGATGGGGGATGACAAGAGCCTGGATTAGGACCTGCGCTGCTTCCTGTTTATTATAGTAGACTCCAGACACCCAAGTCATGGACTGTTCTCTCTGGTACTGCACGGCAAGCGGTACCCGAAGCACCACTTCTGGAACCAACAGGATCCTGGACAGCTTTTATCCCCAAGCCATAAGATTGCTAAATAGTTAGCCCGGGTAGCTATCTGTTAACTACTTAACTATCTGCATTGACTGTTTTTGCAACAACAACAAAAATGACTCATCACATAATCTGCTACTACCGTTTATTATCTATCCTGTTGCCTAGTCACTTTATCCATACCTATATGTACAGTGCATTCGGAAAGTATTCAGACACCTTGACCTCCCACATTTTGTTACGTTACAGCTTTACTCTAAAATGGATCAAATGACCTACTGGATATTCCAATTACCATACCCAAGAAGACAAGGCTGTAATCGCTGCCAAAGGTGCTTCAACAAAGTACTGAGTAAAGGGTCTGAACACTTATGTAAATGTGTTATTTTATTTATTTATTTATTTCTAAAAATCTGTTTTTGCTTTGTAATTATGGGGTATTGTGTGTAGATCGATCAGGAAAAAGAACAATTGAATCAATTTAATAATAAGGCTGTAACGTAACAAAATGTAGAAAAAGTCAAGGGGACTGAATACTTTCCGAATGCACCGTAGGTCTAAGAGATTAAAGGGCAACAGGGATTTTTCCGAATGCACTGTAGGTCTAAGAGGTTAAAGGGCAACAGGGATTTTTCCGAATGCACTGTAGGTCTAAGAGGTTAAAGGGCAACAGGGATTTTTCCGAATGCACTGTAGGTCTAAGAGGTTAAAGGGCAACAGGGATTTTTCCGAATGCACTGTAGGTCTAAGAGGTTAAAGGGCAACAGGGATTTTTCCGAATGCACTGTAGGTCTAAGAGGTTAAAGGGCAACAGGGATTTTTCCGAATGCACTGTAGGTCTAAGAGGTTAAAGGGCAACAGGGATTTTTCCGAATGCACTGTAGGTCTAAGAGGTTAAAGGGCAACAGGGATTTTTCCGAATGCACTGTAGGTCTAAGAGGTTAAAGGGCAACAGGGATTTTTCCGAATGCACTGTAGGTCTAAGAGGTTAAAGGGCAACAGGGATTTTTCCGAATGCACTGTAGGTCTGAGAGGTTAAAGGGCAACAGGGATTTTTCCGAATGCACTGTAGGTCTAAGAGGTTAAAGGGCAACAGGGATTTTTCCGAATGCACTGTAGGTCTAAGAGGTTAAAGGGCAACAGGGATTTTTCCGAATGCACTGTAGGTCTAAGAGGTTAAAGGGCAACAGGGATTTTTCCGAATGCACTGTAGGTCTAAGAGGTTAAAGGGCAACAGGGATTTTTCCGAATGCACTGTAGGTCTAAGAGGTTAAAGGGCAACAGGGATTTTTCCGAATGCACTGTAGGTCTAAGAGGTTAAAGGGCAACAGGGATTTTTCCGAATGCACTGTAGGTCTAAGAGGTTAAAGGGCAACAGGGATTTTTCCGAATGCACTTTAGGTCTAAGAGGTTAAAGGGCAACAGGGATTTTTCCGAATGCACTGTAGGTCTAAGAGGTTAAAGGGCAACAGGGATTTTTCCGAATGCACTGTAGGTCTAAGAGGTTAAAGGGCAACAGGGATTTTTCCGAATGCACTGTAGGTCTAAGAGGTTAAAGGGCAACAGGGATTTTTCCGAATGCACTTTAGGTCTAAGAGGTTAAAGGGCAACAGGGATTTTTCCGAATGCACTTTAGGTCTAAGAGGTTAAAGGGCAACAGGGATTTTTCCGAATGCACTGTAGGTCTAAGAGGTTAAAGGGCAACAGGGATTTTTCCGAATGCACTGTAGGTCTAAGAGGTTAAAGGGCAACAGGGATTTTTCCGAATGCACTGTAGGTCTAAGAGGTTAAAGGGCAACAGGGATTTTTCCGAATGCACTGTAGGTCTAAGAGGTTAAAGGGCAACAGGGATTTTTCCGAATGCACTGTAGGTCTGAGAGGTTAAAGGGCAACAGGGATTTTTCCGAATGCACTGTAGGTCTAAGAGGTTAAAGGGCAACAGGGATTTGTTGTGTTGTTGCTCTGCACTACTACATGTAAACGTAACTTTGAGGGTGGTTCTCAAACACACCAAACAACAAATATTTAAACATCACTCTTTCCAAACAACAGGAAGTACTTTTACCTTCCTGTCCAAAGACTACCGTTCAAATTTGACAGCTGGCTAACCTTGGCACATTTACGCAAATGTTGATTAATGAGCATTGTCCCTGTCAAATAAACCTGCCAAAGAACAGTAAAGTGTTGATTAATGAGCATTGTCCCTGTCAAATAAACCTGCTAAAGAACAGTAAAGTGTTGATTAATGATCATTGTCCCTGTCAAATAAACCTGCCAAAGAACAGTAAAGTGTTGATTAACGAGCATTGTCCCTGTCAAATAAACCTGCTAAAGAACAGTAAAGTGTTGATTAATGAGCATTGTCCCTGTCAAATAAACCTGCTAAAGAACAGTAAAGTGTTGATTAATGAGCATTGTCCCTGTCAAATAAACCTGCTAAAGAACAGTAAAGTGTTGATTAATGAGCATTGTCCCTGTCAAATAAACCTGCCAAAGAACAGTAAAGTGTTGATTAATGAGCATTGTCCGTGTCAAATAAACCTGCTAAAGAACAGTAAAGTGTTGATTAATGAGCATTGTCCCTGTCAAATAAACCTGCTAAAGAACAGTAAAGTAAATAAAGTTGTATTTTGAAAAGTTCTCTGACACTTCATTTCTCAGTTTTCTATTAAAATGGTGTGCAATGTGAAATCCAGGAAGTGAACAATCCACTGTGTGCATGCAACATGTCTCCCTATTTATATTACAGTTGGTCTAAACTTGGCTTTTGTTGAAATAGCAACACTGCCATGTTTTATTAATTCTCCCATCGCCCACATGAGGCCTTTAAGTTGGCCTGTCAAAATAATATAGCCTTCAAAGTGCCACTCAATCATTTCAGACAGAGCAGTCAAACAGAGTAAGGGACCTTCCACGGAAAGCACTGACAGCTCCCGCAGTCAGCTTAGCTTCACGTAATCAGAGCTTTTCCGGTGCACGAGGAGATACACTCCATTCAATTGAAAACTTTACCTGACAACTAAGGGTTTCTGATAATATTCAAATATGGTCTACTTGAAAAGAATTTAGAACTAGAGAAGTACATTTCCTGAAGATGTGGTGTGCTTGCTAGCTTGTTTTAAAATATTTCCAGATTTGAAATAAGAAATAGTAGTGATAGTGTCTGCCGTAGTAATGGTGGTGACTAATTATAGTTGAAAAAAGTAGGTCGAGGGAAAGGTTGATTGATTGATTGGATACGAACAGGTAGCTTAAACATGTGAAAATTGGTGTATCGAGCTCGAACAGTTCAAGAGTTGTTATAGTGGGCTAGTAGTGGAAGTAGTGGGGACTGTGACAGTAGTGGTGGTGGTAGTAGTGGTAGTTAATGTAATAGTATTGGTATTACTAGTGACTGCGGCACAGCCGCGAGGCTGCTGATGGTGGTGGTGTTAGTGGTAGTTAATGTAATAGTATTGGTATTATTAGTGTGACTGCGGCACAGCCGCGAGGCTGCTGATGGTGAATTTTTCTTCTTCTTCTGAATAAATCAAATTATAATAATACAAAATAATTTGCCTTCAGCAAGCACACCTAATTCATGTAAAGGGTTGGCACAGCGTTCCTGGGGACCCCAAAGGGTGCACATTTAGTTTTTTTACCCTAGCACTAAACAGCTGATTCAAATAATTAAAGCTTAATGGTGAGTTGATCATTTGAATCTGCTGTGTAGTGCTTGGGGTCCCCATGACCAATTGGGGAAACGCTGGGTTAGAACCTCATTATCTCATGTGCACTGTATTTTCACCAAGTGCCTATTATATGGTCTTGCAAGTGCACTTTAAAAAATCCCCTTATCGCTATCAAATAATAACTTGATACTATAGTTAGTATAGTTTAGGATCTAACCATTTCCACAGGCGGTCTCACTGTGCAGCTAATGACACAAAAAGGTGTAGAACGTTTGACGTCTTCCTGAGAGATGCCTCTGCCTGCCTGGGGATGCTGACGGATAGAGTTCAGGAGCGTTGTAGATGTAGGAGGCTGAGACGCACGGAGCGATGCTGGGAAGGAGTGGGCGGGAGAATGCATTGGGGGAGGTGATTGGGGGGGGGGTCCAGGTTTTTTGTTGAAGTTGCTGTTATCGAAAGTCGCTGCTTCCTGTTTTGTAGGTTGAAAGAGCTGTGGAGCTAAGGGGACATGCGAGGGAGGAGGGGAGGGGAAGGGAGGGAGGAAGGATGCGTCCTGTGCAAAGTGAGTCACTATACAGGAGTGTCAGGGCTAATTAGACTCTCCTACTCGGAGAGTTCCATCTCCATGGCAGAGAAGGGAGGGGAGGGGAAGGTCGGCGAGGGGGGTCATCCAGAGCCAGGTAGAGGCCAACTCTCAGTGTGCTCTCTCTCTCTGTCTCCGAGGGAGACTTGTGGATAAAGGGATGTGGGAAAGAGGGAAAGAGAGAGGAGGGGATGACATGGGGGAGGAGAGATAGAAGTAGGGAGGAAATAAACAGAGCAGAAGAGAAAGGGAGGACAGAAGAGGGAAAATAAAGAGGGGGATAGAGAGAAAGAGGGGTAGGAGAGAATAGGAGGAGGAAGATAAGAATGTCAGGACAGGGCACAGAATTGTAGTATATGGGTGATTCAACAGAAGTGGTGCAAATTGGGGTTTGAACATATTTTAAGTATTTTTCATCAAGGATCTCTGTGTACTTTGCTCCATTCATCTTTCCCTCGATCCTGACTAGTCTCCCAGACCCTACCTCTGAAAAACATCCCCAGATTATGATGCTGCCACCATCATGCCTCACCGTAGTCGATGGTACCAGGTTTCCTCCAGACATGACACTTTGCATTCAGGCCAAATAGTTAAATCTTGGTTCCATCAGAAAATCTTGTTTCTCATGGTCTGAGAGTCCATAGGTGCCTTTTGGCAAACTCCAAGCGGGCTGTCATGTGCCTTTTGCTGAGGAGTGGCTTCTGTCTGGCCACTCTACCATAAAGGCCTGATTGGTCAAGTTCTGCAGAGATGGTTGTCCTTCTAGAATGTTCTCCTATCTCCACAGAGGAACTCTGGAGAGTGACCATCAGGTTCTTGGTCACCTCCCTGACCAATGCCCTTCTCCCCCGATTGCTCAGTTTGGCCCAGTTAGCTCTAGGAAGAGTCTTGGTGGTTCCAAACTTCTTCCATTTAAGAATGATGGAGGCCACTTGGTTCTTGGGGACCTGCAGAAATGAAATCAAGGATGATCAATGGAAACAGGATGCAGCTGAACTCAATTTCGAGTCTCATAGCAAAGGGTCTGAATACTTATGTAAATAAGGTATCTGTTTTTTGTTTTGAATACATTTGCAAACATTTCTGAAAACCTCTTTTTTGCTTTGTCATTATGGTGTATTGTGTGTAGATTGATGAGCGAAAAAAATGATGTAATCCATTTTAGAATAAGGCTGTAACGTAACCAAATGTGGAAAAGGAAAGGGGTCTGAATACTTTCTGAATGCAGTGTATGTTCTCTGCTTGTGTCAATGGGCTGCCACCCCAGCTCTACCAGCGTTGAGCTCCGACAACATCAAAGCTTTTCTTTTCTTAATATGAAGCTTCACAGTTCTCCCTTGCTCGACGAATGGAGAAGGATTTCAACAAAACAAGTGAAACTTGTCCTCAGTGAATCAGACTTCTGATATATTGTGGTACTTTCTCTTTAAAGTTAAGATGGCGGACAGGAAAAAAGGAGAAACGTGGAACATTTTAGAAGTAAATATGGAATGGGGGAATCCACAAGCCTTCTGGAAGATCTGATGAAGAAGAAGATGGTTGATTTCAACAAAACAAGTGAAACTTGTCCTCAGTGAATCAGACTTCTGATATATTGTGGTACTTTCTCTTTAAAGTTAAGATGGCGGACAGGAAAAAAGGAGAAAAGTGGAACATGTTTTGAGTAAATATGGAATGGTGGATGACACAGCACCTTTATAAGAGCAACAGAAGGAAATTGAATGTAAACGAGAGTGAGGATCAATTAACTGCGGTGGCAGGTGCGGTGAAGACCGCTGAGTTTGAGCCTCTTCCTGATGATGACAAAGATGATTCTGGCCCAGTAGAATTTCATTTTTTTTTTGGAGAGAATGGATCCTTGTCTTCTGGCAGATCCATATGTGGTGTCAGGTTGAGTGGAAAGCAGGTTGGGGAATGTTGGGTTGGTGAAAGTGACTCGAAGTGGAATCGTGTAGATTTTTTGCGTTTCTGCTGTCCAGAGGGAGTGTGCACCACACCACGTGACTGGGGACAAGAACTGTGACTTGCTTTCCTCTCCGGAGCAGGGCGCCGTTAAAAGGAGTGATAACTGGGGTGGCGTTAAGTGTTGAGGAGGATCAACTGAAGTTGAAGATTCCCTGTGTCTGTGACGCCCGCCAATTGGTGCGACGCAGACCCAGTGGGGAGCGTGGTGAAACAGAAAAGACACTGTCTGTACTACTGAGTTTTGATGCAGAGTCTTTAACAGATAAAGTCAGTTATCACAGTGTGTTTGTCCTGAATCCATTACAGTGTTTTAGGTGTCAAGCTTATGGTCATGTGGCAGCAGTGTGTAGGATGGAGATTCCTAGATGTGATAAATGTGCAGGAGAACATGAGTGCCTAGAACCTGTAGTTTGAATAGATGTTAGATAGCTAAATAGATGTTAGATAGCTAAATAGATGTTAGATAGCTAAATTGATGTTAGATAGCTAAATTGATGTTAGATAGCTGAATAGATGTTAGATAGCTAAATAGATGTTAGATAGCTAAATAGAAGTTAGATAGCTAAATAGATGTTAGATAGCTAAATTGATGTTATATAGCTAAATTGATGTTAGATAGCTGAATAGATGTTAGATAGCTAAATAGATGTTAGATAGCTAAATAGATGTTAGATAGCTAAATAGAAGTTAGATAGCTAAATAGATGTTAGATAGCTAAATAGATGTTAGATAGCTAAATAGATGTTAGATAGCTAAATAGATGTTAGATAGCTGAATAGTTATGCTCAGTGATTTCATACACACGTGTTTAAAACTTACCAGCAGTTACCACAGTCCATTGGCCTAAAGTAAGTAACTAGCTATTTCCCCCCTCTGTTAGCATTGGCAAGCCATACGCTAACTCAGGGGGTTCCCAAACGTTTTGGCCCGTGACCCCAATTTGATAAACAATTTTTCATGACCCCACCATGTAAAAAAAAATGGTGATGTAATCAATGGCCAATGGACTATGACAGTCTATTACAAATCAGTCTGACAGAACTTTTAACAGTAATTCAATCTGAAGGTTTGAAGTGACTGAAATCAATCAGAAAGGTTTCGGGAAGTTCAGAAGATCATCAGGCAATAATTATGTATGATCTTCTGTGTAGAAAATAAAGTTATCATTGATGATGTTCTTTTTTCCCCCAGTCTGATTTAGTGCCTGGTTTTGTCCACTCCTATGCGGCTTGTGGGCATTGTAGAGCAAAACAGTTTAATCTTCCAGTGATGGGGTTATCATATTTTGTAGCTGAAACTGTTCAAAAGGTACATTTGTAGGAAGGAAACAGAACTGCTCTGTTTATCATATCCCCGGGTTCTATGAACCAAGCACAATTTCTTTACATTTGATGTCAGTTTCTCTCGTGACCCCATTTTCAAATAAGGCGACCGCTAGTTTGGGAAAAAGCTAACTCAAACCAAAAATACCACTGTTATCTGGGGAATGCTCTACTTTTAGACTCTCTTGAGATATCAGCTAGAGGGGATTTTGGATTCTGGAAAGAACCTGTTGATCTTTGCAATATTCTTAAACCTAGGGCAGATTGTTCAGTGTACCAGCTAGCCCACTGATTATTTGGTCGTTGACTATTTGGTGTCAATCTGCTTAGCCATGGTGTAGCTAGCAGCATTTTTGATATACCGGTTTGTTTCTTTTAACACCGTCTCCTTCCGTGCCCACCATGCTGGTGTTTATATCACTATGGGTTCCATAGTGCTACCGTAGTCTGTTCCAGCATAACTATCTTTTGTTGCGAGCATGCCTATAGCTTTTGTTAGCTGCTTCAGTCGCTGTGAACAGGCTCTGTTAGTGCTGCCCTGTGGGTCTGAGAGGACAGGGCCCACATTGAGACAGCCCACTGTGTGTGGGACTGGAATGCCAGAGCAGAGCAAAGTGCCGTCATGTTCCCACCACCCACCCAGCCATCCTACCCATCCTTCCCAGGCCTTCCTCTCCCGATGGCAGCCTCGTAGCTGAGGTTGTGACCACAGTCTCCTCCTGTGAACCTCCTCTCATAGCTCAATTAGAGGACTGGTAGGACACTATGCCGTCTAGTCGCCCATACGGGGCATATCATGTCTATTTAAAGACCCGGGAGGTCAGATGGCTGCGCTAGTTAGTTACTTCCTGGGAACCCACTCTCCCAAGGGAAAACACAGCTGTGGGATTGGTTTGAGGAATTGGTCTAGCACCACTCTGAACTTAAAGCTTTTTCTTAGATGGTAAGTGGGCTTCCTTATTCCCTCTTAAACTGCATAGTATCCCGTTTCTTCTTTTGAAATATGCTATTTGACTTCCTCTGGCAAACTACTGAGGAGCTCTATAGGGCTGTATTTTTCTTCATGTTTTTGGCTTGTGGACCCAATTGCTGAATCCAGGCAGTGGTTTCACGTAAAGACGGAAACGGGCTTAATGTTCCCCCACAAAGCATTAAAAAGTCCTGAAAATGTATTGCTAACTGTGACTCTGCAATTATTAAGACCACAGACATTGAGGCCTGCAGACAATGACATGTTTGTCTGGAACTGTTTACAGTATCTTACACCAAATAAAGGGAAATAGCAACGACTGTGTGGTGTCTCAGTGACTCTGTCAATTGTACGGTAGCTCAGTTTTGAAATGGCCGACATTCAGGACTTTCATAGTAATCAGTATAAACCTTTTGTGCAATGTATGTCACATGGTTTGCTACCCCATACTGTTAAGGAATTGAATATTTTGTGGTGAATTAGCGAGATGGATCTCATGCACAATGCAGGGGCTGACAATACATGCTGGAGATGGATACCACATAAGACATCACACACACACGCACGCGCACCCACACACACAAACTGCAAGTGCCGCAATAAATGAAAGTGCACACCTGAGTGATTTCCCTCAGCAGCCCTTAGACACACAAACCGCTAGGCGGTTGTTATTCTACCCCACATGTGACACGGCTAAAACAGAAGTGTCCTTTGTTTCTGCGCCTGAGCCGACCACATTCTCCATGGCAACGGGCAGGAAGCCATTTGGACACTCAGATTTCCTTTTAGACTTGAAAATAACACTGAAAACATGGTTTCTGAGGAACGTTAGGAAAATACCTCAGCAGCACTATAATTTCAAGTCAGTAAAATACCTAGATGTCAGAGCTTTGACGTGTTCTAATAGTACCATGTTGTGCAAGTCACAAATCAAATCACAGTTTATTGGTCGTGTACAGTACACGTTTTTTTAAATTTTTTATCTCAGGTGTAGCGAAATGCTTATGTTTCTAGCTCCAACAGGGCAGCAATATCTAGCAACACAATAACAATACAGACATAATCCACAATAATTTTTTTTTTTAAAGAACAAGAAAGTAAGACATATCATAACGAGCAATGTCAGTTCGGATTATAAATATGTATTTGTGTGAATGGTGTGTGTATAGACAGTATGGACAGTATACGAATAGAAAAGGTGTGTACAGCAATAGTTATGTAGGATGAGTCATGAATAAAATACAGTATGTACAGTACATAGGCCAGCAATCTCTAAGGTTCAGGGCAGGGTACTGTACTGTCTCTGCCTTCTAGATGGTAGCGGAGCAACTACAGTGCCTTCAGAATGTATTCACATCCCTTGCTTGACTTTTTCCTCATGTTGTTGTGTTACAGACTGAATTTTAAATTGATTACATTGAGATTCCGTGTCACTGGTCTACACACAATACCCCATAATGTCAAAGTGGAATTATGTTTTTTTAAATTTGTACAGATTAATTCAAAATGAAAAGCTGAAATGTCTCGAGTCAAGTATTCAATCCCTTTATTATGGCAAGCCTAAATAGGTTCAGGAGTAAGAATGTGCTTAACTTACCCGAGAAGCCTGAACTGTCAGCGCCTCATGAGGCCTGAACTGTCAGAGCCCATATAGGGAATCAGAACCTGCTGCAACTCTGCTATGCGCACTGACAGTCCATAGACCTCATGGTTCCAAAAACAATACTTACCTTGCGAGCCTGACATGTCAGAACACCTTGTCGTGACTTGGTGAAGAACACACGCTCGGCTGCATATTATCGACCAATCGATGAACAAGGCAGGCCGAGGCTCGAACCCACAGGAACCTACAGTAACCTGGAAACGGTGTACTCAGGCACTCCCAGGCAGCCCAAGGCTCAAACCCACAGGAACCTACAGGAACCTGGAAACGGTGTACTCAGGCACTCCCAGGCAGCCCAAGGCTCAAACCCACAGGAACCTACAGTAACCTGGAAACGGTGTACTCAGGCACTCCCAGGCAGCCCAAGGCTCAAACCCACAGGAACCTACAGTAACCTGGAAATGGTGTACTCAGGCACTCCCAGGCAGCCCAAGGCTCAAACCCACAGGAACCTACAGTAACCTGGAAACGGTGTACTCAGGCACTCCCAGGCAGCCCAAGGCTCAAACCCACAGGAACCTACAGGAACCTGGAAACGGTGTACTCAGGCACTCCCAGGCAGCCCAAGGCTCAAACCCACAGGAACCTACAGTAACCTGGAAACGGTGTACTCAGGCACTCACAGGCAGCCCAAGGCTCAAACCCACAGGAACCTACAGTAACCTGGAAACGGTGTACTCAGGCACTCCCAGGCAGCCCGAGGCTCAAACCCACAGCAAACTGTGGTAACCTGGAAACGGTGTACTCAGGCACTCCCAGGCAGCCCAAGGCTCAAACCCACAGCAAACTGTGGTAACCCTGATAATGCACACTTCATGCGCTGCCACACCCCAAGACAGCCCAAGGCTCAAATCCACAGGGAACTCTGCTAACCCGAATAAATGCTCAACCTGCACACTGCCATAAGAACACTATGAGCCTCACCTGGAGCAGTTACATCCAAGCGATAAAACCTCACAAAGGTATGTGAGGAACCCCAACTCGCTGCATCACACATATCACCAATCATCATGCCCCTGAACTATGTCGAAGAAGCAGCCACACCCCTAGTGGATTAAGGTTTACCACACAGCGCTAGGCAACCCTTGTCATTTGCTGTCATATGCCAGGGAGATATACTCCACAATCCAATAAGAAAGACGCTGCTTAGAAAGCACCCTACCCCATGTGAGAACTCCAAACAGGAAGGGTGTACTGATAGCTCGTGGAGATCCCCAACACGCTTGGCCGACGCCAAGGCCATTAGCGTAGCACTGAGGTCAGTGCCATAGGCTTAGACACTGGTCTGAGCCGACGCAACATTTCAGGAACCGCACCACCAGGGGATGAGACCCCAGGGTAGAGCCGTCAGTCTCTTCATGACACGCCGAGGTGGCTGCCATATAAATCTTTAATGTGGGAAAAGAAAGGCCCTACTCAAAAAGTTAATGCAAGAACATCAAAATGTCCACCAAAGAACCTCAAACACGCGCCACTTATGCACATAACCTTCTCGTAGAGGGCGCACAAGCCCGACTGCATAGTCGATATGTGGTTGTGGGTGGCAAACTCTCCCATGCGCCGATGACATGGAACCCTTCAAGGGTCCCCGTCCAACAGGTGGATAATCTCTGGGAACCAGGGTTGTCTGGGGCAACAAGGAGCCACAAGATTCAATAACAGACTCTCCTGACGGACCTTCTCCACGGTGGCTTGAATCAGGTCCACCGGAGGAAAATCATAGCGCAGGGTCCGAGGCCACTAATGCTCCAAAATATCGGTTCCCAACAGAGAGCCAGATCGCTCGTTGAGAAAAACAGACGACAATGCAAGTTTTCTCGTGATACTTAAAGATCCACGTCGGCTCTGCTGAAACGGTCCTATGTCTGGGCAACCACCGAGGGGTGCAGTTTCCACTCCGTAGAGCTAGGATCCCCCTGGAAGGTAGATCCGCACCCACGTTGAGAGATCAGGGAAGATACGTTAGACATAAGCACTGCTCCATATGAGCCACCACCATCCTATTGTAGTACCTTACCAACATATGCTGGCCATCCAACATCAGAAGGAAAAGCATCAGCTCAAAAAAAACACATTTATTAGCTCTAGATCATTTAAATGCAGCGCCCTAGAAACTGAAAGCGCTGAGCCGGAGTCAAACAACTTTTCTTTGGATTCATTATGAACCCCAGAGACTGAAAATGGGAAACCAGCTTGGCAGTATGGAGCTGAACCTGTTCCCTCAACTCTGCTACTGCTACGTTCAGCTAATCATCCAGATAGGCCAATATGCTGATCCCCATCGCACTGCACAGGTGCCAAAGCCGTCTCCACAACCATAGAAAAGGTGCAGGGCAGTAGGGTGAGCCTTAAAGGCAGAACCAGGAAGTCATATGCCACACCCTCAAACTTAAACCTCAAACTTTCTGTGGGGAGGAAGTATAGCCACATAAAAAAATGCATCCTTCAGATCTATGGACGTAAACTAATTGCTGGGACGCACCGACTGCAATAGCCTGCGAAGTGTGAGCATTTTGAAGTCCAGGATGGGACGCAACATTCCTTTGCTCTTGGGAATTAAGAAGTACTGGCTGTACCAACCGCTCTGTACTTTTGACATGAGGGACCACCTGAATCTCCTCTCTCATGACAGGCGCTAATGACCTCGGGGATCATTGACGTAATAACGCCACAAAAAAAGAGGAGCACAGTGATCTGCAGACTGTACTCCTCACTGTCCTCATCAGCCATGGTGAAATGCCACTGGACGAAGCGCGCTGCCAGTCTCCCATACATTATATCCTGAAGGGGCAGAATGCTGCTCTGAGGACTGGGATCCTTTGTTTTTTTAAATATCCACCACTATTGACAAATGTGGGGAAGAAACTGTTTATTATGCCCACATCTGGACGATACCACACTTTTGATACCCCTGAACAGAGAGGAACCTTGGGTAGAAACAATGTTTCGTGGTACAGCCGCTCTGATACCCGGCCCACACGGCAAATTGGCAACTTTCCCCCATTGACGAGCCACTTGGGAGCACTGCTGTCACTCTAAATGCTTGGGGAGGAGGCCCCCAAGAACAAGCCCCCAGCCTCCACCTATGGTCGCGAGGTCTGCTTCTTCCCCTGCACTGCGGAGGAATCTGCTTTCACCCTACACTCCTTCGACCCAGAACGGTGTCTGTGCCAAGACGTCCACCGCTGCCCAGAAGCACCAAGGTAAAAAACCGACCTCTAATTCCTGGAGGAATTCCACTGCGGGGGAGAAGACAGCCAATCCACCCCCAGGTGATCTGCCGTCCTACGACACAGCTCCATCAAAGGCGTATTATCCACAAATGCTTCACTCACCCCTTATAAATACAAAGCCGGGGATTTAGGCTGCCACGGACTGATGTCATTTGACTCACACTCTGAAAACCCTCCAGAGCCAACCAGTTATAATCCGGACTCTGAACACTGCCAAAGAAAACCGGAATGAGTCTCGTTCGGCTCTCCCGGCCTCAGACAACCCCATCCCCGACGTCGCTTCACAGGAAGTCCCTTTGCCTGCAGCCCCAATCTTTCTCACAATGTCCCAAATGGCATTTTTTAAAATAAGGAATAAGTTCAGGAAATATTTATATTTTTACATATTTATCCCCTTATTTTTGTTGCCACAAAACTGCTTCCATGCTCCCATTCATTTGTCTGGGTTACCTTCAGGCGAGTTAGTATGCCAAACCGTTTGGACACTACAGACAATTTTGTGAGAAGACTAATTTTCGGGACGTCTCCAGGTTTGACAAACAGCGCCATAGCTATGCCACTTTCCACCACAGATGCGGAATGACGCCAGGCGGATGCGGTGGATTCGCAACCCATGCAAAAAAACGGATGTCTAGCTTAAACTGACGGATTTTGATGGGTATTTTTTTCATCATGTTCATTAGATTGACTCTTAAGGATTTTAATCTAGTAATTTTGAAACTCGACGTTGAAACCGGATAAGAAATGTGACTTTTTCCTATCAACAAAGTCTAGCTAGCCAGCTGATTTGTTTTCTTTTGAATTCCTTCAATGAATACCTACATTGAAGTTATTCACCTTGTCTCTTGGAGGACTACAAAGGACCACGAATTACAGGAATTGGAGACACTCACATATTTTACTCAAGTGGATTCCATCTTAGTCTCAAAAGGATAGAACAAACCCTTAGTAAGGAGCTCAAAAAATTTACTTCTTCCACTTTGGAATCCTTGCGGAAAAAACTCAAACATCCAAGATGATGAGGCGTTTAGAAATCCATTAATAAGCCAATTGAGTCCACACAGAACTGTATGCCTCCCTCTCTTGCCCCTCTCGCGGCTGAATGTTCTGGTGTTGACCGCAACAATTTAAGAACATTGCCCAAAAGCTCAGCCATCCCAGCCCACTCCACTCGCCAGTCACCTGGCAATTTGGCCCTTTTTAATACTCATCCCTGAACAACAAAGCCCTACTCGTCAGTGGCATTATTGTGGACGAATGTGTTGATGTTCTGTGCCCAACAGAGACATGGCAACAACCTAATGACTATTACCTGCTTAACCAAGCAACACCACCTGGCTATGTTTACCTTGTCAAACCTTGTTCTCTGGGTCGTGGAGGTCGGCTTGCTGTCCTTCATTGGTCTGACTCGAAGATCAAAGTCACACATGTGACACATGTGCAGGTAACCTCTTTTGAACATATAGCCTGTATAATATCTGTCCCTCAACCACTGCTTATAGTCCTCATCTACCGGCCACCTAAAACCTCTCCAGTCTTTCTTTCTGAATTAGCTGGGCTCCCTGTGTCCTGCCAAACTATTGTTAGGGGACTGTAACATTCACGTGGACTCTGAAGGATGTGCTTTGCCGGAGACTGTACTGCCCTTTTGGATTGCTTCAACTCTACATAGCATGTAAACTTCCCCACCCGTGACAGAGGCCATGTACTTGACCTTGTGTGCACAACAGGCTCGGCTCCCTCCAACCTGTCAGGTCTGGACAAATCCATATCTGACCATGAGGCCATACTGTTCAGTGTGCCCGCCCCCATGCCCAAGCCAGCAAGTGCACCAACACCTCGAGAAATATAAAAAGGATTAACACAGCTTGGATATGATATCACATGACACCCCTGAACCTCATGTATCCTCAGTGACTGACCTGGTGGCTCATTATAACATTGAGCTCTCCTCCCACCTGGATGCTCTGGCTCCCCTTAAAACAAGGGTGGTCTCCATCAACATCCCAGCGCCATTGTACCCTCCTGAGCTGCGTGCCATGAAAGCCATAGGACAACGACTAGAATGGCTCTACACACGGACAGGGCTTATTGTCCATAAGGAGGCCTACCAAGACCACAAGGACTTGCCACAACCAAATCTGCCTATTTCTCCAACATCATAAGGAATGAACAAGGAAACCCAAGACTGCTCTTCTCAATCATCAACAAACCTCTCCGCCCATTGGACAACCCCTCTCTCACAATCACCTCTGACCTCTGTGACAGTTTTCTGGCCTCCTTTCAAAACAAAGGGGATGATATCTACCAATCTCACCCTTCTCACCCTGTATTAAAATGTGCTTAAAAACAGTATGTGCATTTTTCCACCAGAGGTGTTTCCATCAAACTGACTTGTTGTGGATAAAAGGCTATGCGTGATGACATAGTGCAGATAAAAATAACTTTGATACATTTTTTATCTGACATGTACTTTACTCACATAAAATGTTGGATAAAATCCTGGCTGGTGATGATATCAGATTTGCCCTCTCTAAGCAGAGTACTGTACTTGCGGTGCCAAGACTGCAGTGAAACAGTACTCACTTCCCTCTCTCTCTCTCTCTCTCTCTCTCTCTCTCTCTCTCTCTCTCTCTCTCTCTCTCTCTCTCTCTCTCTCTCTCTCTCATAGTAGATTTCTCTAATTGACTTCGTCGTTATTTTTCTCACCAACAATAATAAAATGGGTAATAAAATGTTTTGTTGATGAATGCCAGCAAAGCCACTATACAACACTAAACAATACATTAATCGCACTATAACGGTGACAAACGGTGCTGACAAACTGTTAGGGCCTACATTAATCTGTCCCAACAGTAGAGTCCCAACAGCAGTCCCAACACCTTACCACTGCTACACCTGGCTGTCAGCTGAGCCTTGTCTGTCAGCGAAACAGTTCATTCACAGCCTTTAATAAAAATATAGCTGATATGGCTGACTTGTTTGAACAAATGTGGTTTCTACTGACAATTGAGATTTACAAACTTTGGCATAAGGGGACAAAGAGCGGATAAGAGGCAATCCGGAATTTCGATTAAGACATTAATGAGCGAGCTAGGACGGACGTAGTCAATATAACTAGTTGTTCAGCACTTTTGAAATGTACTTGTAGGCTCTAGAAAGAGGCCCAAATCCCGGCTTGGAATTCAGAGTTGGATGACAATTCAAAAAAAAATCTGTATTTTCCCAGTCAGAGCTAATTTTATCTGAGTTCCCAGTTGTATTGAACTCACTGTAGTATTTTCTGGCCCATTGCATTACCCCCTTTTTTGTGATATCCAATAGGTAGTTACGATCTTGTCTCATTGCTGCAATTCGCCTACGGACTCTGCGAAGGTCAAGAGCCAAGCCACACTGCTTCTTGACACACTGCTCGCTGAACCTGGAAGCCAGCCGCACCAATGTGTCGGAGGAAACACTGTCAAACTGACGATAGACCGGCCCGTCACAAGGAGTCACTAGAGCAAGATGAGACAAGGACATCCCGGCCAGCCAAACCCTCCCGTAACCCGGACGACGCTAGGCCAATTGCTCGCTGTCCCATGGGTCTCTCGGTCATGGGCGGCTGGGATCGAACCTTGGGCTGCAGTGGCGCCCTAGCACTCATTGTTGAATTTGCGATTTCCAACTTGTTGTGTAATGTTTATGTCCAATGGCCGATGAGCACCAATATGTTTTATCTATTATTTATCTTCATATGACAAGGATTGAAAAGGATTTGCCAGTAGATTGCTGACTTGATGCATGATGATGACTCCTTGTTTAGCTTGCTACCTAAGACTTTGAAAGTAGGATGTTGACATAATCAGTCCAATCAAAGCTAAGGTAGATATAACGTGATTTGACGTAATTTTATCTGTGATCAATGACCTTGAGCCTTGTTGGATGGGCCTAATGTAAGTCTATGGCAGCACCCAAGAGGCTTGAATATTTTAGCTCTACCTGTACATTTTGCGGTGACGTAGTGTCTCTATGAGTGACAGAACACTGAGCCAATCACGACGCAACTAGAGAACATTACCAACCCCTACGCTTCGTATTTTCCGCTGGCTGCCCTACCACTACAGAAAGCACTGAGCTAGGCTGAAACACCTGCATTTTGGAGCTGCCCCACCACAGAAAGCACTGAGCTAGGCTGAAACACCTGCTTGTTGGAGCTGCCCCACCACAGAAAGCACTGAGCTAGGCTGAAACACCTGCTTGTTGGAGCTGCCTTAACCAAGAAATAAACTGTACCTTCCTCACAGTGATGCCGAAACGTTGGTAAATACATGGAGTGTGCGACTTGGCTAGTCCTTTATTTTGCTAGTTTACGCAAACTGATATGTGACACGTATTAATGCCAAAATAACATGCAAACAGGTGGGGCTCTGCATAATGGCAACAATTGTTCAACAACCCCTATTCAAATTGGACACATTTATGCACAAATTTTCTGTTTGCCATTTCACACACTTTTAAAGAATACCAGGGGAGCTGTGCATGTTCATTTGTGACTGTCGGGAATTAAATAAGTGGTATAAAAGGGGTTATTCACATCTATTGATTCAACAACACTCACCATTTCATAAGCCAAACTACAGTGGCTAAACCTGTTCCAAGTCACTGGGCCAGAGATGTTGACTATGAGTCTCATATGTAGCTATGTGCTGATCATAGTCCTACAGTAAACATGAAATCTGTAATCTGTAATCATTCCACAGCAGGATGCCATTAACTAAATGGATTATAATATGGGACCCCCCCCCCCCCTCATGCCACAGCGGGTTTTAAAAATGGACTAATCTAAATGGGATACATCAATAAAAATGCAGAATAAAATTGCAGGCACTTAAGAACTTCAGCTCCCTTGCCTGGGTTCAAAGTGGAGAGTTACTGGCTGGCAGCCAGCCAATAAAATAGAAGATAAGAAATGTTATTCCACTGGCACACCGGGGCCTATAGCTATTTAAAACGGGGGCTTTATTGATAATTGAATTACTCTGGTTAAAAAAAAAGAATAGTAGGCTTGGATGCAGATCAATAAGGAGAGATTGTAGTGGATACGGTGCCGTGGAAACGACACAGCCAAAGAGGCCGTGTGTGTATGTGTGTGTGCGTCAGCGCGTGTGTGCATCTGTCTGTGTATGATTATGTAAAATGTTCAGGTCCTACTTTTAAAATGTTCGATTTAGGATTCTAATAAAGTATCAATTTGTGTTCAAGTGGATAGGTGATGCAATAAATTGTGTATTACTTACTCTACATTACCAAATGGTGAAATTGATAGAAAATAGCAATGTGTGACTTTGGATGGTCTAATAATAATCTAATGTTGTTTATTGCAGGTGCTGTGCTGAAGTGATATGGACACAGGTAGAATGGCTAGTCCTCAGAGCTCCAGAATGGCTAGTCCTCAGAGCTCCAGAATGGCTGGTCCTCAGAGCTCCAGAATGGCTAGTCCTCAGAGCTCCAGAATGGCTAGTCCTCAGAGCTCCAGAATGGCTAGTCCTCAGAGCTCCAAAATGGCTAGTCCTCAGAGCTCCAGAATGGCCACTCCTCAGAGCTCCAGAATTGCCACTCCTCAGAGCTCCAGAATGGCCACTCCTCAGAGCTCCAGACACAGTAGCTCTGTTTCATCATCTCCAATGAGGTAAGTGCACACGACTCGCATGGTGCACATATGACATAATATGCTTTGTCTGTATCTATGGGACTGTCAGCCTCGCATCAGTCTCTTGAGACACACACCAACACACACACGGCTGCACACACATTCAACAGCGCAAGAACCTACGCATGCGTACACAAATACAAACACACACATGCACAATAACACACACATATAGGCTACACAAGGGCACAATAATGTTGTGTACACTGTTGCTACTAATAGTAGTAATACTGGTAATAAAATAACCTCAGATTCAGATCTGTAAATGGGTCTAAAAACACATGGGATATATGGTGTCATTATGCAGTCTTTGCCTGGGTTTGAGAGCGAACGCATCACCACCCTGCAACTGTTAGAGTGGGATGTGTCTCTGAGTTGCCAAAGCACACACACACACACACACACACACACACACACACACACACACACACACACACACACACACACACACACACACACACACACACACACACACACACACACACACACACACACACACACACACACACACACTGTCTAGGATTAGACCTCCATGCACGCAAATACATTCAAATGCACTGCGAGGACTGTTTCGTATACTGAAGATTCCAACATATGGCACTCACATACAGACAGTCAGGAATGCACGGGACATGTTCTCACACACTCACTTTTCAATCAGATTCAAATGAATCGCGTACACATGAATCACATACACATAGGAATAAAAAAAGAACATACACATATGCAGATATCACAAAAACATCTGCATCTACATAGACATACACTGAAATAGACCCTATAAGGTAACAGAGGACACTATCCCTGCATGCAAACTGTTTGGTTGGTCACCTTCTGCCTCAGGTTCAAGCCTGAAAGAGGCCATGTCATGCACTGCAGCCAGGAGACCAGCAGTTTCATAATCAGCCAGATGTGTGTGTGTGTGTGTGTGTGTGTGTGTGTGTGTGTGTGTGTGTGTGTGTGTGTGTGTGTGTGTGTGTGTGTGTGTGTGTGTGTGTGTGTGTGTGTGTGTGTGGAGCCCATTCCTGGACTGCACTTTAGAGCTGTCAGTCTGCTTTGCGCTGATGGAAACATCTGGAAGTCAGATGTCTGCCTCATACCTCAGATCCCAATCACCGTCTCTTAGTCTAGGGCAGGGCATTTTTATCCCATGTGCTACTTCAGGAGGAGTGTATGCGACAACCTCGATCATCAAAGCACAGCAGGCTAATTAATTGGTATATACAGCCTAGGGTTGCAAAGCTACCAGTAGTTTACCAAAGTTACCGTAATCTTCAGGACTGTTGGTAATTAAAGGAAAATCTATTGCAATCTATCGTAACTTTAATAATTTATTCTTGAAAAACTCACTTTTTTTCAAAGTCATAAATGGTATCCATATTGTCCATGAGTTTCTAGTAGACCATATGGTTCAAGAGAAAATGGCCTAATTAATGAACAAATCTATTACTATTATTATTTTCAACTATTGACGTTTTCTTTACAAACTGCCACCAGCACATTGACAACAAACAAGTCAAATAAATGTGTGTAAAAAAAATGATATTTCATGCTGAAACCTTCATATTAAACACCAATGGTATTCACTAAGTTGATGGTTATAATTAGGATAATGTTTTACAGCTTTGTCATTGTATTTTTTACATTATAATCATCTTATTTTATTATTTAATATTTGACAAAAGTCCTTGCAGGCAAGATTTTAATAAATGGTTCCAAGTAGATGTTTGCGGTGCTAATTCTAAAAAGAGTCCATGTCAAAATATATATCCAAAGGGAAAAACTTTGAAAGTTCCCAGTAATACCCTCCCTTTGCAACCCTAATACAGCCTGAAACATTTGTATGCAAAATCGTGAAAATGTTCCTTACAAGCCAGACTGTTAACTAAAATTACCTTTGAACTTACTCTAGCGCTTGTCTGTGCAGTTTATCCTTCAGCTGCTCTAACGTTTTGACAAAATATCCACAGGAAAGTATTGTTTTCCCGACTATTTAGAGAGTCGGTATGGTTCGGCTCTGCACCGAGATAAAGTTGGTTAGTATGACCATCTGTAGAGCATCTATCAACAAACTACACTACATGATCAAAAGTATCTGGGGACCTGCTTGTCGAACATCTCACTCCAAAATCATGGGCTATGGAGTTGGTCCCCCCTTTGCTGCTTTAACAGCCTCCACTCTTCTGGGATGGCTTTCCACTAGATGTTGGAACATTGCTGCGGGGACTTACACTGATGTTGGGCGATTAGGTCTGGCTTGCGGTCGGCATTCCAATTCATCCCAAAGGTGTTCGATGGGCTTGGGTTCAGGGCTTTGTGCGTGACAGTTCTGTTCATCCACACTGATTTCGAAAAACCATTTCTGTATGGACCTCTCTTTGTGCACGGGAGCATTGTCATGCTGAAACAGGAAAGGGCCTTCCCCAAACTGTTGCCACAAAGTTGTAAGCACAGAATCGCCTAGAATGTCATTGTATGCTGTAGCATTAAGATTTCCCTTCACTGGGCATAGCCCGAACCATGAAAACATCCCCAGATCATTATTCCCAGATTCGTCTGTTGGACTGCCAGATGGTGAAGGTTGATTCATCACTCCTAAGAAAGCATTTCCATTGCTTCAGAGACCAATGGTGACAAGCTTTACACCACTCCAGCCGACGCTTGGCATTGCGCATGGTGATCTTAGGCTTGTGTGCAACTGCTTGCCATGGAAACACATTTAATGAAGCTCGCAACAAACAATTATTATGCTGACGTTGCTTCCAGAGGTGGCTTGGAAGTCGGTAGTGAGTGCTGAAGCCGATTTGAACGTGCTTCAGCACTCGGCGGTCCCGTTCTGTGAGCTTGTGTGGCCGACCACTTCACGGCTGAGCTGTTCAGTAAGGCCATTCAACTGCCAATGTTTGTCTATGGAGAGTGCATGGCTGTGTGCTCGATTTTATACACCTGCCAATCATTTGAAGGGGTGTCCACATACTTTGTATATATATCATGTATCTGTTGAAAAGCAATTGTTGCTAATGTAATTACATTTTTCAAATGTAACCTTTATTTAACTAGGCAAGTCAGTTAAGAACAAATTCTTATTTACAATGACGGCCTACCGGGGAACAGTGGGTTAACTGCCTTGTTCATGGGCAAAACGACAGATTTTTACCTTGTCAGCTCTGGGATTCAATCCAGCAACCTTTTGATTACTGGCCCAACGCTCTAACCACTGGGCTACCTGCCAATGTAGTGCACGATTTTCCATTCATGTGTATTTAATGTTCAGAACCCAATAAGAATACTTTAGCATTCTTGCTTACTACATTTTGTATACATGTTTATTTCTTTGTGTGGGACAAGAGTCTCCTTGTTTCCGTTTCCTCTGCTTCTCCAAAGCCTCAATGACCTGCTCTTCAAAATCTCACAGCTCATTCAGCCTACATTTTCCCTCGGACTGTCTGAATGTGGTTCTCTTGTGGTATCTGCATAATATTCATATGTGGTGCCATTCATGCAAACCAGACATTGAAGCACATGTGGGTTCACATGCTACAATAGAGGTTTTCTTATTGGAGACCTAAGTAGAAAACTTTTGCTGAGAAGTCTAAGAGCGTTTGACTCTGGCTCCGGTCAATTACTTGGGGTTGGAACCTTCCAATTGCCATACCTTCGCTGCCCCGGTTGTGATTCCCACAGCACAGCCAAACTAGCCGCTTATAAATTGAATTCCGTCTCCAAAGACATTTGAAGAGTTACACAGCCCAATGCATCACTGAGTTACTGTAAAGTACCAGGCGGAGGTGTCACAATTGGGGATTGTATTTGTATAGTCCCATGTGGCTCCCATAGAGCATGGTGCTTGCAATGTTCCTCCTACCCGATAACTCGCGCCGCGCTTGATCGAAGACAGGTGGTCCTCCCAACACCGCTGGGCTTTACTCGTCTGTTTACCATACAGCGCTTATCGACGAAAGCACCCAAGCACCGAAATATAGTGATACATACACATAGTCGCAACTATAAATAGCGTAGCACTGGCGTTGACAGTTGAACGTGTTTTTCTCTCTGTGCCTGCCTGAAAGTTTGTCTCTGTGATGCAATTGTGTGACACACCAACAGCGCATCAGTCACACCAGAGAGAATGCTAGCAACATGCTAATGCTATGCTAGCACCGGGCAGTGCTATATTTAGCTCTCAAAACACGGACTCACTGTGCAATGAAAAAAGTTTAGACTCGGCCCCGGTTGGTTGGCCTCCTTCACTAGAGGTTGATCTCTCTCTCTCTCTCTCTCTCTCTCTCTCTCTCTCTCTCTCTCTCTCTCTCTGCATCTGATGGGTTGTCCTGAGACATTGATATGCATCCCTGTCACCGTATATGTGCCTCAGCGCAAGTTAAGCTTGTGACGATTGCCAATTAGCACTGCTTTTAGCGAGGAAGCTGAAAGAAGAACCCGCTTTGCCTATTTTAAGGATTCCACTTTGGAGAAATCTGACACTTTACACAGAGTGGTGAGAGATAGTTAACATCTCAAACACAAGGAAAATGGTTCGATTATTGACGTGGCTGCTGTAATACTGTATATTCCTTGTTTTATGCATTGAACATTTAGTAGGTTCGCTATCAAGAGGAAGGCTAGTAGGCTACACTATCCCAAAGAGCAGCCCCACTAAGCATTTTCCGGCGGAGACGTCTTTTTTGTGTGTTTGGTTCAGATTTGGTCCGGTCTGGTCTTGATTTAGCCCAAACAGTCCAGTCTGGACCAAATCTGAACCAATCATACATAGACATCTATATTTCAAGTTTGGACAGCACAGCACCTCACATTACGGTACACTGTACAGTAAATGAAAGTAGAGTATAGTGCAGTAGAGTATAGTACAGTAGAGTATAGTACAGTAGAGTAGAGTACAGTAGAGTATAGTGCAGTAGAGTATAGTACAGTAGAGTATAGTGCAGTAGAGTAGAGTACAGTAGAGTATAGTACAGTAGAGTATAGTGCAGTAGAGTATAGTACAGTAGAGTATAGTACAGTAGAGTATAGTGCAGTAGAGTATAGTACAGTAGAGTATAGTGCAGTAGAGTATAGTACAGTAGAGTATAGTACAGTAGAGTATAGTACAGTAGAGTATAGTACAGTAGAGTATAGTGCAGTAGAGTATAGTACAGTAGAGTAGAGTACAGTAGAGTATAGTGCAGTAGAGTATAGTACAGTAGAGTATAGTGCAGTAGAGTATAGTACAGTAGAGTAGAGTACAGTAGAGTATAGTACAGTAGAGTATAGTACAGTAGAGTATAGTGCAGTACAATACAGTAGAGTATAGTGCAGTAGAGTATAGTGCAGTAGAGTAGAGTACAGCAGAGTATAGTACAGTACAGTATAGTGCAGTAGAGTATAGTACAGTAGAGTATAGTACAGTAGAGTATAGTGCAGTAGAGTATAGTGCAGTAGAGTATAGCGCAGTAGAGTATAGTACAGTAGAGTATAGTACAGTAGAGTATAGTGCAGTAGAGTATAGTACAGTAGAGTATAGTACAGTAGAGTATAGTGCAGTACAATACAGTAGAGTATAGTGCAGTAGAGTATAGTGCAGTAGAGTAGAGTACAGTAGAGTATAGTATAGTATAGTACAGTAGAGTATAGTACAGTAGAGTATAGTGCAGTAGAGTATAGTACAGTAGAGTATAGTACAGTAGAGTATAGTGCAGTACAATACAGTAGAGTATAGTGCAGTAGAGTATAGTACAGTAGAGTATAGTGCAGTACAATACAGTAGAGTATAGTGCAGTAGAGTATAGTGCAGTAGAGTATAGTACAGTAGAGTATAGTACAGTAGAGTATAGTACAGTAGAGTATAGTGCATTAGAGTATAGTACAGTAGAGTATAGTACAGTAGAGTAGAGTATAGTGCAGTACAATACAGTAGAGCATAGTAAAATAAAGCAAAGCAAAGTATAGTGTACTGTATTTATTACTTTACTCTAATGCACTCTACTGTACTGTACTCTACTTAATTAAACTCTACTGTACTGTAGTGTACTCTTCTCCACTGAAACTATTCTGTACTGTACCATACTGTGCTTTACTGTACTAAACTGTGCCGTATTGTAATGTGATGTTCAAACTTGTGAAACATGGCCTAGACATCTATCGTTCGTTCAGATTTGTAACCGTTACTGAGAATGTTATTGTAGTTGATGTGGCCTGTTGGTTTATTCTGTAAATTGGAATACATTGAACATTATGACTGACCGCCTTGATTCAGTCTCATGTAGCAACATTTGAAATTGTTTTTTTTTTTTACATTGGATAAAAGCAGAGACACAAATCTACAAAAAAGTATGTCATACACTGAATGTGAGGAACAATGGGAAAGTAATTCTGCTTTGAAAGTTGCTACATTTGTAACCTCACTTTTGAGAAAATGGCCTCCGAATGTTTTGGTACCAACTGGAGAGCTCTTCCTTGTCTACACCCATTCAGTATTGTTCACACCCTCTTAATCTTTAGCCCCACCCATCTCTTTAAGGGTTGATCCAATCGTTCTGTACCAACAGCAGCAGTCAAGCACCCAAGCTAACTGACTAACTTGCTTTCTACTTCCAAACACAAATGAGAGAACATCTCACTGAACATTACTCGTCCTAGAAGAGCTGGTTAGACTGTTTTTATGTTATCCAGAGCGTTGGTGACTGTAACTGTGTTGTCAGATTGTCCGTTTGTAAATTCAGAGTATTTCGCCTTCGGGGCGTTCAGAGCGTAACACTGGATACTCTGGCCAAGAGTAGGGTTGATTCGAGCGTTGTGAAATGGCAGTCAAGCACCCAAGCTAACTGGCTAATTCACTAGCTTGCTAGCTACTTCCAGACACAAATTAGAGAACATCCCATTCTGACCATTTTACTCACCCTAACAGCTGGTTAGGCTGTTTTATGTTACCCAGAGCGTTGGTGACTGTACCTGTGCTGCTGGCAACAATTTAATTATGCTTTTTCGCCGAAGTTTACTGACACCGGCCATATTCAATGGACGTTCATTCGTTCATCAGTTATTCTGCGCTCTGGCACACTCAGATGAGAGTGCTCTGAAATCGGAGTAGATGGCCAGACTGAATATACGAACACACCGAAATGGTTACTTGCATAGTGGAGTCTTTTGTTAAGACATGTAGCTAGCTAGCTAGCTAAACAATGAACCATAATCCCAACTCATGACATTACTACCCTGCATGAATCTGCAGGTAGCTAACCAACCAGGTTCAATGTTAGCTAAATAACATTAGGCCATATCTAACCAAGCAAATGGCTCTGAGATACAAATAATAAGATCATACATGTAAAGTTAGCTAGAAAGCCAGCTAATGTTAGCTAGCTAGCTAACAGTACACTTTAACTTGAAAGGAAAAGACTACGTCAAAATTAGAAATGTGTAATATCTGAAAATATAGCAAGCTAGACTATCTTACCCACATACATCATGGTTGGACGCTTGCCATAGTTGCCCTTAGATTGAAGATGTAATCCAGAGACAAGTGTTTTAGCTATCATACTCTGATTTCAAAACTCGGTCCTCCAGAAAGTGGAGCGCAACACTTTTCACCTTTTAATCCAGCACCTAAAATGCACCTGTCGTCAACGTAATTTTTCTTACTGGGGCACATACATCATGGTTGGACGCTTGCCATAGTTGCCCTTAGATTGAAGATGTAATCCAGAATCCTTAATTTTTCTTACTGGGGCCCTAGATAGATAGACTCCGCCTACAAACTACACTGGAAATGACTGTATGAAATGACTAGACTATCTTACCCACATACATCATGGTTGGACGCTTGCCATAGTTGCCCTTAGATTGAAGATGTAATCCAGAATCCTTAATTTTTCTTACTGGGGCCCTAGATAGATAGACTCCGCCTACAAACTACACTGGAAATGACTGTTGTCCTCTATTTGTAACTGCCGAGACATGCTCTGTGTGCAGAATCCGAATGATATAATATTACACTGTTATTTCTGTCTATCACAGTCATAAAGATTAGGAATAAAGCTCACAGTCAAGGCCTATTCTACTGTGAAATGGTCTATGTAAATTTTTTGGGCTTTGTGTATCTTAATGGCGCTACTCTAATGTACAGTATGTTGTGATTGTGTTGTCAGACGCAATGGACACATTAACATCAATTATAGCGCAAATGGAACCAGGGAGGAATGATGGAGCTTATTTACTATCCGCGATTCATTTGGGCCCTATTAGCCGGTACTATGCTCTGTGGCATCATTCTCAGAGGCTCATACAGGGCATTGACACACACACACAGACAGGGCCGGTCCTAGCCTTTTGAGGGCCCTAAATGCATTTCTCATTTTAACATTTCAATTTAGCATTTAAAAATGTCATTTTCAAAGTAGCACTGATAATCCTCCATACATTTAACCGTTAAACATTTGAATGTTTATGTACAGTGCCTTCAGAAAGTATTCGTACTTCTTGACCTATTCCACATTTTGTTGTGTTACAGCCTGAATTCAAAATGGATTAAACAGATTTCTTACCCACCCATCTACACACAATACCCCATAATGACAAAGTGAAAACATGTTTTTAGAAATGTTTAAACATTTATTTAAAATTAAATACAGGAATATCTCATAAATATACATAAGTATTCACACCCCTGAGTCAATACATGCTAGAATCCCCATTTCTTTACCAATTTCTTTTGCAGTTTTACTTTAGTGTCTCATTGCAAACAGGATGCATGTTTTGGAATATATTTATTCTGTACAGGCTTCCTTCTTTTCACTCTGTCATCAAAGTTAGTATTGTGGAGTAACTACAATGTTGTTGATCCATCCTCAGTTTTCTCCTATCACAGCCATTAAACTCTGTAACTGTTTTAAAGTCACCATTAGCCTCATGGTGAAATCCCTGAGTGGTTTCCTTCCTCTCCGGCAATTGAGTTAGGAAGGACGCCTATATCTTTGCAGAGACTGGGTGTATTGATACCCTATCCATAGTGTAATTACTTACCTCACCATGCTCAAAGTGATATGTTTCTTCCATCTACCAATAGGTGCCCTTCTTTGTGAGGCATTGGAAAACCTCCCTGGTCTTTGTAGTTGAATCAGTTTTTGAAATTCACTGCTTGACTGAGGTTCCTTACAGATAATTGTATGTGTGGGGTACAGAGATGAGGGACCTTCCAGATAATTGTATGTGTGGGGTACAGAGATGAGGGACCTTACAGATAATTGTATGTGTGTGGTACAGAGATGAGGGACCTTACAGATAATTGTATGTGTGGGGTACAGAGATGAGGGACCTTACAGATAATTGTATGTGTGGGGTACAGAGATGTGGGACCTTACAGATAATTGTATGTGTGGGGTACAGAGATGAGGGACCTTACAGATAATTGTATGTGTGGGGTAGAGAGATGAGGTAGTCATTCAAAAATCATGATAAACACTATTAATGCACACAGAGTCCTTGCAACATATTACGTGACTTGTTAAGCACATCTTTACTCCTGAACTTATTTAGCCATAACAAAGAGATTATAACAAAGGGGGGTTGAATACACTTGTTAAGCACATCTTTACTCCTGAACTTATTTAGCCATAACAAAGAGATTATAACAAAGGGGTTGAATACACTTGTTAAGCACATCTTTACTCCTGACCTTATTTAGCCATAACAAAGAGATTATAACAAAGGGGTTGAATACACTTGTTAAGCACATCTTTACTCCTGAACCTATTTAGCCATAACAAAGAGATTATAACAAAGGGGTTGAATACACTTGTTAAGCACATCTTTACTCCTGAACTTATTTAGCCATAACAAAGAGATTATAACAAAGGGGTTGAATACACTTGTTAAGCACATCTTTACTCCTGAACTTATTTAGCCATAACAAAGAGATTATAACAAAGGGGTTGAATACACTTGTTAAGCACATCTTTACTCCTGAACCTATTTAGCCATAACAAAGAGATTATAACAAAGGGGTTGAATACACTTGTTAAGCACATCTTTACTCCTGAACTTATTTAGCCATAACAAAGAGATTATAACAAAGGGGTTGAATACATTTCAGCCTTTCCTTTTTTTATGAACTAAAAACACTTTAAATTAAATTAAATTATTATTATTATTATTATTATTTAAATTATGGGGTATTGTGTGTAGGCCAGTGACACAAAATCTCAATTTAATCCATTTTAAATTCAGGCTGTAACATAACCCCACCTCCTCACTGCCCAATCCCACTAACATACATCATGTCTCCATGTATCTCAGCCCATAGTTTTCCAGGCTCCGGGAGCCGGCTGACACCGGGGCCCCATCTCTCTGTCTCTGTATTTCTGTCACTGCGCCTCGAGTGTGTTTACACTCCAACCACTGTGTAAACGACTCTCCCTTGTCCCCCCAGCCTCCAGAGGCGGAGAGGGACGCCTCATCTTCACAGTCCCCGGTCTGTGATAACACAGCCGCTGGCATGGCCGACCCCATCCCTGGCCCCCTATGTAAATATTTGTCATCTCCCGCAAACTGGAGTGTGCTTTTTCACTCCCTTTTGGAAAACACACCTATTATTACTATGATTTGCTTCAGCGAAGGTAGGGTCATTTTACTGGAGGTTTTGTGTGTATACATTCATGTAATTCTGGAACCTCTAGTTTTTTAAATTCCGAAATGATCTGGACTTGTACTGTGTCTATGTGCGCCAAGTGGGTTTTAAAAGCAAATTCCCAGACTGTTCATTTTCTGGCTGAACCTTAGAACAACTCGCTTCAGATCATGATGATAATCACAATATTGTAGAGGGAATAATAGCTCCTTGCTATTTGTTTTTTACAATGTTCGAAGGTGGCAATTATTTAAATGCAGATTTAAATACATCAGCTGGAAAATGTGTTGCATGTGACACAATCACCAGCTTTTGTACTCCAATCCATTTTTAGATTCAGTGATTTATTTCAAATGCTATGTTGAAAGGACCTTTTTACAGATAGAAAAATGTCCCTCATAGTGTTTAATGAAAACAGCGATTTCTGTCAGTAAACTTTTAAGATGATCATTGCCAGCATAAGATGTAAGCATGGCATGATATTGCGGGAGAAATCTAAACGTGGCCATTTTCCTGTTTTAGTCATTTGTTTGAAACACCATTGAGTCATGTTCACCTGGTAAAATGTTGCTAGGGCATCTCTGCAGGGCTTGTGAAACAAATGGTAGGCAATTAAATCCCCTGACCCTTCCAATCTCCCCGTCACCCGTGACACATTACTAATTAGCGTCCACTCTGTCGAGAGGGGGGTCCAGGGGGGCTGCAGGAGTGCTGCCCGTCTGATTGCCGGGGTGACCTGGTGGGGTGCAGTTTTCAGCAACCATGGCTGTGTCGTGTCTCTGCAGCATGAAGGTGGGGGCACCATCAAACCATTAGAATGTGGACGCACACACACACACAGCTCTCCGGGGCTAATTGCCTAGGGACACTATCGGCATCAGCAGCTCTATCTGGGCCTTCAAAGGAAGCATTTTATTTTTCACTTTTACATGTCCAAGAGACAAGGCCCAGCTCTTGAGTTGAGAGAGTTAGAGCTGCTCCTCTTTTCCTCAAGAGCTGGGCCTATTTTCGACATGTCTCTCCCAATTGAGGAAATCAATCGCATGGCACCTTTTGAGAGGGTGACCTTTGACCTTGAGAGTAGCACCCCTCTTCATTAGGAAGCAAATGAGAGCATATCTCCTCTCCAAAGTGAGTGGGTTTGTGGGATAGCTATTTGAACCGGTGAACCTCGTCATTATGGATGATGTCGGAAATCTCTGCCTACAGCTTCCCATAATGCATCCCCACGTCACCCCACCGAGGAGAAGAGTGACAGGGCGGAGGACGATGTCAATTCCCAAAGTGCAAGAGTAGAGATTTGATTTGGTTTTATGTGTGTGTGTGTGTGTGTGTGTGTGTGTGTGTGTGTGTGAGAGAGAGAGAGAGAGAGAGAGAGAGAGAGAGAGAGAGAGAGAGAGACAGAGAGAGAGAGAGAAAAAGAGAGAAACATTTAGAAAAAGGGAGAATGCCTACACTTGTATTTACAACAAAGTTGCCATTCTGTAGTGATAATGAAAACATGACACTCGTTTATAGTTGAGTATAGTTATTTTAACCATTAACTCAATCGAACTGTAGATATTCTAATAGCTATATTCCAAAAGGGGGTATATTCAATTATGTGTCAGTGGATGATGACTCATTTCCGTCTGCCTCAGACAATAGTTTGGTGGAATCAGATACCACACCACTGCTGACCTCATAAAACTAATGGATCGTTTTCTTTAGTAAACAGGCACACTCATAGTGACTGGTATTGAAAATACTCTCGATTGGAAACGTGCCGTCTCAATGGCACGACAATGTTTACCCAGCTCTGTGTTAAAAGCTGAAAACCGATACGTGTGGAAAGACAGAATACAGGCAGTGTTTGTTCCTATGGGTCAATAAAATTCATGATACCAGACAATAGACATACATCATCATCATCCATCATCACCATGGTCCCACAGTGACTCATCTCTACATTTGCCTCAAAGGCAGGCGTTGACTATTCAAATTGGATTTTTGTTTGTTTAAAGTTCGCACACAATGACGCTTCCTTTTAGCACCCAAACACCCAATGAGCTTGGGGTATTATTAGAGATCTTTGTCAACACAAGATGCAAAGCTTCCGGTATTTTACCAAAGTGACCAAATCTTCCGTAATTTTGGTAATTAAAAGAAAATCTAAGGCACTCTCTGAACTTGTTTAATTAATTAGGCTATTTTCTCTTGAACCATATGGTCTATCTACTAGAAACTCATGGACAATATGGACATAGATATAAAACGCTACAATGACTTTTGTTTGAGCCTCATCACATATATGAATATATGAATATATGAATAATATTATTTCAACATAAAAGAAAACAATTGAATGACAAAGCTGTAAAACATTTTCTCTTGAACCATATGGTCTATCTACTAGAAACTCATGGACAATATGGACATAGATATAAAACGCTACAATGACTTTTGTTTGAGCCTCATCACATATATGAATATATGAATATATGAATAATATTATTTCAACATAAAAGAAAACAATTGAATGACAAAGCTGTAAAACATTTTCTCTTGAACCATATGGTCTATCTACTAGAAACTCATGGACAATATGGACATAGATATAAAACGCTACAATGACTTTTGTTTGAGCCTCATCACATATATGAATATATGAATATATGAATAATATTATTTCAACATAAAAGAAAACAATTGAATGACAAAGCTGTAAAACATTTTCTCTTGAACCATATGGTCTATCTACTAGAAACTCATGGACAATATGGACATAGATATAAAACGCTACAATGACTTTTGTTTGAGCCTCATCACATATATGAATATATGAATATATGAATAATATTATTTCAACATAAAAGAAAACAATTGAATGACAAAGCTGTAAAACATTTTCTCTTGAACCATATGGTCTATCTACTAGAAACTCATGGACAATATGGACATAGATATAAAACGCTACAATGACTTTTGTTTGAGCCTCATCACATATATGAATATATGAATATATGAATAATATTATTTCAACATAAAAGAAAACAATTGAATGACAAAGCTGTAAAACATTTTCTCTTGAACCATATGGTCTATCTACTAGAAACTCATGGACAATATGGACATAGATATAAAACGCTACAATGACTTTTGTTTGAGCCTCATCACATATATGAATATATGAATATATGAATAATATTATTTAAACATAAAAGAAAACAATTGAATGACAAAGCTGTAAAACATTTTCTCTTGAACCATATGGTCTATCTACTAGAAACTCATGGACAATATGGACATAGATATAAAACGCTACAATGACTTTTGTTTGAGCCTCATCACAAATATGAATATATGAATATATGAATAATATAATAATATATACATATACAATATGTAATAAGGCCACAGAGGGCCAGAGATAATTAGACACTTGTAAAAATCTGAGGTACCCAAAAGGGCCACTATAGATGTGTTGTGATAGATTACATAAAATCCTTGAAATATACGTAAGCTTCGAAAGTTTCCAGTAATATACCCTCCCTTTGCAACCCTAATCCTGATGCAATATCCAGATTAACTCATAGACTCAGTATTTGCCATGAATGCCAGATAGTCTAGAGTTTAGTGTAGAACTGCATTTCCTAAACTCAGTCCTGGGGACCCCAAGAGCTGCACGTTTTGGTTTTTCACCTAGCTGATTCAATCATCAAGCTGAGGACCGAGTTTGGGAAAGCTTGGCGTAGAATACAGATCGGTGAACCTCCACCCTCTTGTTTATACAAAGCAGAGGAGGGTGTTGTAGCGATTAACCTCTCAGCCTCCTTAACGCTGGGTTGATTTCACTCATCCGGAGAAACCCCTCTGAAAGCCTCCAGTAAGCCCACGTTCATTAGGTTCAATAAGCCTGAAGAGAAAGAACCCACTGGGCACAGACGTCAATTCAACGTCTATTCCACATTGGTTCAACGTAATTTCATCGATTCAACCAGTGTGTGCCCAGTGGGAAGTGTTTGGTCTGTTCGACCCAGTGGATAATGCAGTCTCTCCACCGAGGTGAAATAATAGGTTTGACTAACGAGTCCTAACACCACCAGTTATTGGTGGGTATTTGACCTCGCTCCCACACTATTGATTCTGAGATCCCTGGGTATTTGATTTGAAAACTTGGCTGCTCTTGGGGATTTCAACTAAAGGCTAGGGCAGCATTGACGAGATCTCATTTCATGGGCAATCAGACTATATGTTTTGTATGGATATGGAAGAATCAACTCCGTCTCACAAGAAACATAAATATTGTCTGATTCCGATTCGTAACAGCCTTTTTGTCACGTTCGTTGTACGGAGGAGACCAAGGCGCAGCGTGAATACATCCTCTATTTATTAATGAAGACGAACACTAAACAAACTATACAAAAACAACAAAACGAACGTGAAGCTAAATATAGTGCTGACACAGGCAACTAACACATAGACATAGGCAATAACCCACAAAATACCGAAAGAATATGGCTGCCTAAATATGGTTCCCAATCAGAGACATCGACAAACAGCTGCCTCTAATTGAGAACCAATCTAGGCAACCACAGACATACATAACACCTAGACTAGTTAACACCCATAGACATACAAAACCCCTAGACAGGAACAAAAATACATACATCACCCATTTTGACCTAACCAAAATAATAAAGAAAACAAAGAATACTAAGGTCAGGGCGTGACAGTACCCCCCCAAAGGTGAGGACTCCCGTCCGCACACCTAAGCCTATATGGGAGGGTCTGGGTGGGCATAACTCCGAGGTGGTGGTTCTGGCTCGGGACGTGGACCCCGCTCCACTTCTGACTCGTCACACTTACTTAATGTCTCTGGAGCGGGAACCCTCACCGCCGACCACGGACTAGAGGACGCCACTGGACTGATGGTCGAGTCTGGAGTGAGTGGCGCCTCTGGAGGGAGACTCTGGCGGATCCGGACTGGAGGGAGACTCTGGCGGATCCGGACAGGAGGGAGACTCTGGCGGATCCGGACTTGAGGGAGACTCTGGCGGATCTGGACTGGAGGGAGACTCTGGCGGATCCGGACTGGAGGGAGACTTTGGCGGATCCGGACTGTGACCCGTCGTGGTAGGTTCCGGACTGCGACCCGTCGTGGTAGGTTCCGGACTGCGACCCGTAGTGGTAGGTTCCGGTCTGCGGCCCGTCGTGGTAGGTTCCGGTCTGCGGCCCGTCATAGGAGGTTCCGGTCTGCGGCCCGTCGTGGTAGGTTCCGGTCTGCGGCCCGTCATAGGAGGTTCCGGTCTGCGGCCCGTCGTAGGATGTTCCGGTCTGTAGACTGTCGCTGGACTCTCTTGGCTGGGTACTCTTGCCGGACGCTCTGGACTGGCGAGGCGCACTATAGGCCATGGTGCCGGCACTGGTGGTACTGGGCTGGCACCATGCGAGTGAGAGGAGCAGGAACAGGGAGTACTGGACCCTGGAGACGCACTGGAGGCCTGGTGCGTGGTGCCGGCATTGGTGGTACCGGGCTGAGGACACACACCTCAGGGCGAGTGCAGGGAGGAGGAATAGGGCGTACAGGGCTCTGGAGATGAACTGGAGGCCTGGTGCGTGGTGTTGGCACTGGTGGTACCGGGCTGGGGACACGCACCTCAGTGTGAGTGCGGGGAGCAGGCACAGGACGTACTGGGCTGTGGAGGCGTACTGGAGGTCTGGAGTGTAGAGCTGACACAACCCGTCCTGGCTGGATGTTTATACACAGGACGCACAGGGCTGTGCAGACTCACAGTACGCTGAGCCGGCACCCTCCTTCCTGGCTGGATGCCCTTACTGGAGACACCGTGCGCATCTCTGCATAACACAGTGCCTGACCAGTTACACGCCCCCCCACGGTAAGCACGAGGAGTTGGCTCAGGTCTCCTACCTGACTTAGCCAATCTCCTCATGTGCCCCCCCCCAAAATTATTGGGGCTGCCTTTCGGGCTTCCGTGCTAGCCGTGTACCCATATATCGTCGCCGTTCCTCCTGTGCTCTCTCCACCTGCTTCCATGGCAGGGTCTTGTCCCCTGCCATTACCTCCTCCCAGGTCCAGAATGTTTTACCGTCCAGTATTTCATCCCGAGTCCATGATTCCACAAAGCGCTGTTCCTCCTTATCCCGCTGCTTGGTCCTTTTATGGTTATTCTGTCACGCTCGTTGTATGGAGGAGACCAAGGCGCAGCATGATATGAATACATCTTCTCTTTATGTTAGAGGAATTAAATTCCTATATGTTTAATACCCAATTAAATTAATACACTCAGCCCATTTCTAAGGATTTGTAAGAAACTTATTTGCATAAAATGGGCGGAGACCAGTTTCAAAATCACTAGTGTTTATTCTCAAGAGTACTGACCATGATACAATTTACAACAGGTTATAAACTGAAAATGACGTCATTAGGTTTCAAACTGTCCCGTCTCTCCTCCACTCCGGTACAATGGCAGTATAGTTCACAAGCCTTCCTACATCTACCCCCACAGTATAGATCATTTATGACCAGGCCAAAGCCTCCCTGTGTAGATAAGCATTCTAGCCAGTCTGATAATAAGTTCATTCGTTTCTACCAAGGAACAGACAGTCATTGTTCTAACTCTTGATTATAATTACACACATTATATTCAGTACTAGGATTAAAAGAAAATTCAGACATCTATAAAGTAACATAATAGTATTCTGATTAGTCAGTCCTGATTGAAAAGTATACATAATTAGTCATTATTGATAAAAAATCCCTTAACAATTTATTAATGAAGACGAACAGTAAACAAACTATACAAAACAACAAAATGAGCGTGAAGCTAAATATAGTGCTGACACAGGCAACTAACACATAGACATAGACAATAACCCACGAAATACCCAAAGAATATGGCTGCCTAAATATGGTTCCCAATCAGAGACCACGATAAACAGCTGCCTCTATTTGAGAACCAATCTAGGCAACCATAGACATACATAACACTTCGACTAGTAAACACCCATAGACATACAAAACCCCTAGACAGGTACAAAAACACATACATCACCCATGTCACACCCTGACCTAACCAAAACAATAAAGAAAACAAAGAATACTAAGGTCAGGGCGTGACACCTTTTTTTTTTTACAGTAAATGCAAGCGCACCAGGTTAAGTTTAGGCATGTTAGGGAAAGGTTAGGTTTAGGCATGCTAGCAAGTGGTTATAAGGTTATGGCTAGGCTAAAGTTTAGAAAACGAAAACACACCTAGATTTGAACCGCCTCGGCCCGTACCTGTGTGAGGATATCCGAGTATGCTTGTTTCATTGGAGTAGCAATATTGGGACAAGTTACAAATATGTGATACTATCTCTATCATGACTACCCAAAGTAGATGTGCATGCTTTAAACCACTGGTCACCAACCAAGGCATTCCTAGTCGATCACCAATTTTTTTTGTAAAAAACCCAATAAAGCCTATTTTTTTTGTATTCGTCTGTTGGAGGTAGGTGCACTTGATCCAGCAGCCCTAGAGTCGGGAAAACCAAATGTTCGCATTTCAAACCATTTCATGTGTCTGGAGGTGGAACTCCGCCTACCCGGCAGGCCCAGGGAGCAAATCAAATGCACCTAAAGGCCTACCGCTGGCCAGTCAGATAGCTTAGATCGCTGTGTCTGCACAGTTTCCTGGAGCCGTAGACTGTAAAAAGAACCCTCGAACGCACAGCAAAGTTGATACTGTGAGATTTCAAAACATGTAAAACCACGACTAGAGAGAGACTCAGCGAATACAGCAAAGAGCAGCTGTTTTTATGTGTAACTTCTTCTTTATAGACCATAAAATGCGCATTCTCCCTACTTCCACACGCTACAACCAGCACTGCAGCTGCAATGAATGAGTAGAGCAAAGTGTTCCGATAAGCTTGCTATGTTATTATTCGTGGCTTGTGTCCTTTTTAATAGCGAGGAATATCTCACTTTCTCTGGTCATTGGAGTAACAACATGAATTGGTGCACGAGGCAGAGCTATTTTAATTTTGCAATCAGCTGGAAGACCGCGTCCCCTTTTCTCAGCGGAGGGACGGAGGGCGGAGGGGCGGCGAGTCGGGTGAGAGGCAGCCCTACTGCCCTCCTCCGTCAGATGCCATCAGCCCATAAACAAAAAGCCAATTCTTATGCTCACTTAGCTGTGTTACACAAGAAATATAACAAATGATCTATTACCAGTGCGATCATATACCTACATTTTTTTTACATTTAATTTCTAAATGGTCGGAGAATAACAACATTGGCAGGGCAATTCAAGCATAGTCAATATAAAGTGATAATGTATTGGGCCTATAGCCTACTGCACAAACCTCATTGACACAGAACAGTTTTTAATTGGTTAATGTTGTATAGGCTTACATTTTTTTAAGTCATGTAAAAAAAAATCAAAGAGGTAGATCTCGACTTGCATTTTGACTCAGAAAGAGATCTTGACTCAGAAAAGGTTGGTGACCACTGCTCTATACTCACATTACTTCTGTGTGCTTGTGTGTGCCTGTGTGTGCATGCAGCAGGATGCACTCGCTCCAGGTGGACTCGGTGCAGCGCTGGATGGAGGACCTGCGTCACATGACGGAGGTGGAGTGCATGTGCGTGCTGCAGGCCAAGCCCATCGGCGTGGAGGAGGACACCCAGGGCGAACTCATCGTGGCCACAGGGGACCACGTGGCCCGCAACAACCTGCAGACGCTGCTGCGGCGGGCGCTGGTGGTCAGCACCGAGCTGGGCAAGATGTTCCAGCGGCTGGAGAAGGGCCGCTGGCAGCGGGTCCACAGCACCGCCGTCCGGGCAAACTGCCACGTGCGCTCGCTGGTGCATGAGTATAGCACCGCTCGCAACACCCCCGCAGAGATGCAGAAGGTGAGGATGGAGGAGGGGTGGACTGGGCTGGTTGGGCAAGTGGAGGATGGAGGGGTGGTCTAAAACTCTAGAGAGAAGGTTCTGTGTTGTGGCACTGCCCATTGTCTATTCCACGTTGGTTCAATTTCATTTAATTGCAATGACGTGGAAACAACATTGATTCATCCAGTGTGTGCCCAGTGGGTGGCCTTCTTCTGGGGGGGATGAGAACCGGCTTTTTTAAAAAGGAGTTTAGCTTCCTTCAGCTTACTTCCTTCACTCACTCGTTTAACACCAAAGGAGTATTGTTGACTCATAACTACGCGCTTCCAGTAATCTTCTGTCTGTGTGATTCTACTGTATTTGCATTTGCTTGGCTCTTAGTCAGTAACACCAGAGGGACAAATGAATAAAGACTTCCGGAATACTCTCTTGTACACTTGCCGCATGTAAATAGTCCCTATTATAGGTCCCGTACGCTATTCATGCCCAGAGCGAAATTAAGACAAAAATGATATTAAAATGAGTCTCTGAGAGCCACCCGTCTGGTTCCATCTTTGACGGGCTGCTGAAGACACGAATTAGCCGCCACTGATGGCCCTTTCCCTAAAGCAGTTCATGCAGGTTTCCCGTCGAGTGGAATCACACCGTATGATACGGAGTACACTCACTTCATCCATTTTAAAATGATGATGTGAAGGTTCTGCTTCTGTTACATATAGCTGATCATCCGCCGTGACTGGAGAATTGCATTAGCTTCGGCTTTGTGTGTGTATGTTTGTACTGTCTGTGTGTGGGTGTTTTACTGTCTGTGTGTGTGTGGGTGTTTTACTGTCTGTGTGTGGGTGTTTTACTGTCTGTGTGTGTGTATGTTTGTACTGTCTGTGTGTGGGTGTTTTACTGTCTGTGTGTGCGTGTGTGTATACTGTCTGTGTGTGGGTGTTTTACTGTCTGTGTGTGTGTGTGTGTATGTTTGTACTGTCTGTGTGTGGGTGTTTTACTGTCTGTGTGTGCGTGTGTGTGTACTGTCTGTGTGTGGGTGTTTTACTGTCTGTGTGTGGGTGTTTTACTGTCTGTGTGTGTATATGTTTGTACTGTCTGTGTGTGGGTGTTTTACTGTCTGTGTGTGCGTGTGTGTGTACTGTCTGTGTGTTCTACTGTCTGTGTGTGCGTGTGTGTGTACTGTCTGTGTGTGCGTGTGTGTGTTCTACTGTCTGTGTGTGCGTGTGTGTGTACTGTCTGTGTGTGCGTGTGTGTGTTCTACTGTCTGTGTGTGCGTGTGTGTGTTCTACTGTCTGTGTGTGTGTACTGTCTGTGTGTGCGTGTGTGTGTGTACTGTCTGTGTGTGCGTGTGTTTGTACTGTATGTGTGTGCGTGTGTGTGTACTGTCTGTGTGTGCGGGTGTGTGTACTGTCTGTGTGTGCGTGTGTGTGTACTGTCTGTGTGTGCGTGTGAGTGTACTGTCTGTGTGTGCGTGTGTGTGTACTGTCTGTGCGTGTGTGTGTACTGTCTGTGTGTGCGTGTGAGTGTTCTACTGTCTGTGTGTGTGTGTGAGTGTTCTACTGTCTGTGCGTGCGTGTGAGTGTTCTACTGTCTGTGTGTGTGTACTGTCTGTGTGTGTGTGAGTTTTCTACTGTCTGTGCGTGCGTGTGAGTGTTCTACTGTCTGTGTGTGTGTACTGTCTGTGTGTGTGTGTGTGTGTACTGTCTGTGTGTGGGTGTTTTACTGTCTGTGTGTGCGTGTGTGCTGTCTGTGTGTGCGTGTGAGTGTTCTACTGTCTGTGTCTAATGTGTGTTTGTCTTATTGGAACTTGAAATGTGTCTCTCCTCTTTGAGTGCAGTATGAGAAGTCTTTGCTTGAGAAGTGCATGGAGCTGACCACCATAACAGAGAGGTAAAACATTCACACAAAATCTCTTAATGACCTCTGAATATTGTCGTACACATTTAAACACAGTAGCTAAATAAGGGTTTATGTTCAAGGTTTACCCAAACCATTGCCCTCTCTTCTCCAGATGCCTTCATACCGAGGATGAATTCTTCCTGAAGTCCATGAGGGAGGCCATTCACGAGATCCTCACTGATGTCAGCGATTCGTTCAGCCACATGATTGACATGGCCCTGGCCAATGAGATCCAGGTATGAGGCTTTGACTACACCCAGAATTCTCTTTTGACCTACTTAGGCCATTGGCACACTGGGATTTAGATTCCTAGAATTTCGAATGGAGCCATTGCTTACTCAATAGAAATCATCCGTTGCCGGATGAATGACAACGAACGACTGTCCGACAAAAAAAACCATAAACTGTCAACTTTTGATGGGCAAATTCGTCAGAGAATAGTTGACTTGACTTGTACCGTTGCCGGACAGAAAAGGACAATGATGTGTTCATGCCTTACTCATTCTTGACGTGGTTGATAGATAGCCACTCACACAAACACTCCACAATCAGACCCATTCCTGGCTAGCCCGTTAGTCTCCCTGATGTATTGTTATAGAGACTAAAAACAAACCAGAACAGTTCAGGAAGGGTGAATACAAAGGTAAACATTTACCAAGTCTAATACAGCCGCCATTATAATGTGGGATTACATCATTCCTGCATCGCTGGTTTAGACTTTCGCCTCTATTTGAATGATCACAATAGTGTGGAGTATGAACTGGTGATAAGGAATTGCGTACTGAGTTCAATAGAAAATGAAACCTGCATTCAGATAATGAAATGACGCTGAGTTTGTTGTATATAATATAGCATATAAACTTAACCACAGTGCGATCCACAATACAGTCATTAATTAGTGCTACTATTGATCTTCCAAAACGTCCTCCTTTCATTGAAATTGAACTTGCTGCTTCCCACTTGCTGAAAAGAGATGTCAATCTCAGTGACTTCCGTGTGTGTGTGTGTGTGTGTGTGTGTGTGTCGGTCCCGGGGTCCTCTCCAGATCCTGATCAGGCAGATTGAGTCATCAGACAGTGTGTACACCATCGGCAGTGCCATCAGCAACCTGCTTTCCCTCACCCAGGACGGCCCGCAGCTCTGCAGAATCATCGCCAAGGTAAGACACACCCCTCAGGCAGACACACCCTTGTGTCTGCATACACACAGGAGGACCATTATGTGAGGGGATGATGGTCTAGGTCAAGTAGTCCCTCCCTGTCTCAGTCTGTTTTCTTCTGTTTGGTGCCAAATGAACATGGCCCTGCTACATCCCCATGTTAACACAGTCCCACCTCTCTCTGCCATCAACTTCCCCATCCTTCCACATGAACCCGTGACCCAATCCAAAACAGATCCCTGGGCCCCTGTATATGTCCCTGTTCACTCTTCCTTGCAGGTCGTAAAGGGGCTAGGGATTGATTTGGGATTGGGCACCCACCCACCATAATAAGCTCTATAGCTAAAGAGTCATTTGCTCCAGGAGATAAGAGGGGACAGGCCAGACACTATGTCCATGTGGCCATTAGCCAACCAGACGCTTCCAGGATGCTCTCGCTTCCAGGATGCTCCCCCCCCACACACACACACACACACACTCATACACACACACCTCCCTCATTGCCAGATAAGATCAATAGTGTCAGTTACCATTAGGACTGGGCATTGATCACACCACCTTCCTGCCACTGTTTTACCTATCACTCCGCTCTACCTTCCCCCATACAGCATCTCTCTCTCCACTCTGAGAACCCTCAGAGGGCTGGTTAAGAAATCATGGCTGCCAATGGGGCTAATGAATAAAAACATCTGTTGGCATCTGAATGTAATTACTCGGCTTTCTTTCGAAAGCCTTTGTCTCTCGGGTGGATGGCCAAGCTCCTCTGTCATCTTTGTGCTTTGGTAGCGCTGACATCCCCCTTCTTTTTAGCTGTTGAATATCTGCCATTTGCCATCTATTTCCGCTCCCCTCCGTCCCTCTGCTTTCCTGAAACTGTTGATAGATGTGCTTTTAGTCTACGATGTGCTGTATAACGGTCTGCGATAAAGTCTGGCAGTGGCGAGATGAGAAGCTCGATGCAGCAGGTCCGGTGAGTGTACTGGAACCCAATCAGGTGTCCAGGGAGCTAACTTGACTCCATGAGATGAGGGTGTGTGCAAAGCCCTGCCTGTCTGTTTTTAGCCTGGAGAATGTTACTGTATAATTAATTGTCTGTTGGTGTTTCAATCACCGTTGTTTAAATCCTCCCACCAATCCATTATGTATTCTAGGTCTGCTCATTCTGCACAGTATATACAGGCAGCGCTCACTCATGTCAATGCACACCCTGCTTCCTTGCCAGACTCACGCATGAGTCTGGCCCTTAGCCTAAATATGAATTGAGCCATGAAAGAAAGACATTTGATTTAGTATGAGGAGAATAGAGAGAGCTGTGTTTTGGTGCATATAAAGTACCAGTCAGTTTGGACACATTTAGTCATTCCAGGGTTTTTCTTTATTTGTACTATTTTCTACATTGTAGAATAATAGTGAAGACATCAAAACTATGAAATAACACAGATGGAATCATGTAGTAACCAAAAGAGTGTTAAACAAATCAAAATATATTTTATATTTGCATTTCTTCAAAGTAGATACTCTTTGCCTTGATGACAGCTTTGCACACTCTTGGCATTCTCTCAACCAACTTCATGAGGTAGTCACCTGGAATTCATTTCAATTAACAGGTGTGATTTGTTAAAAGTTAGTTTGTGGAATTTCTTTCCTTTTTAATGGGTTTGAGCCAAGCAGTTGTTGTGACAAGGTAGGGGTGGTATACAGAAGATAGCCCTATTTCGTAAAATAGAGCTTAAATAAGAAAAGAGAAATGACAGTCCATCATTACTTTAAGACATGAAGGTCAGTCAATACGGAAAATGTCCAGAACTTTGAAAGTTTCTTCAAGTGCAGTTGCAAAAATCATCAAGCTCTATGATGAAACTGGGTCTCATGAGGACCGCCACAGGAAAAGAAGACCCAGAGTTACCTCTGCTGCAGAGGATAAGTTCATTAGAGTTACCATTATTGGAAAATTATTTCAAGTGAAGCTGGTTGAGAGAATGCCAAGAGTGTGCAAAGCTGTCATCAAGGCAAAGGGTGGCTACTTTGAAAAATCTCAAATCTCAAATATATTTTGATTACTACATGATTCCATTTGTGTTATTTCATAGTCTTGATGTCTTCACTATTATTCTACAATGTAGAACATTTTAAAAATAAAGAAAACCCCTTGATTGAATAGCTGTGTCCAAACTTTTGACTGGTACTGTACATTGGAGTGCTACAGGAAGAAGAAGTAAGACCACGTCATGATTTAATGGGAGTTCACTGTCTTGCTGTTTACCTCCTGTGATTATGTACAGTATATGGATCTAAATGTCGGCCATGTCTGCAGATTCCACAAATCTACATCTTGGCTCTCCTGCAGCCGTTTGAAACAAAGAAAAAGCTGGGGCGTGAAAGCATAATGTAGTTATAATTGTAGCACGCAATCGTCTCGTGAGTCCTGTTCGAACCATGCGGGGGTTCCCACGGAGTTTTCAGATCCATTACTAAGATTACACCATGTAAGGACAGAGGCTGTGTTCTCTCTCTCGCTTTCTGACTCTCTATCTATCTATCTCTCTCTCTTTCTGTCTCTATTCGCTAAAATGAATCATTAGGCTTCCCAGAGACAAACCATATGTTAACATGTCAAAGACAGCTTCATGGATAAATCGTAGATGAATCATGGATTCATTCAAACCTTGTGTTGGAGAGGCACCATTTCCTTGATTGTCTTTTTCAACTCCTTCACAGGCGACGGCCATGCAGGCTTTACATCATAAATGTAGATCAGCTGTTTCATGAGTTAGTCTCGTGCTATACTTCATACACTAAGTCTACTGTGATGCCTTTTTTTTCTGAATCCACTCTCACAAACACACGTCAGAACGCCATTGAGTTGTATAATGTGATATTTAAATATATAATATTCAATATTTAAATATACACATATAAAGCAATGGGTAAACTCTTTCCTCAAAACTGTTTTTATTTATCACATGGGACTACCTGATTTTATTTATCACATGGGACAACCTGTTTTTATTTATCACATGGGACAACCTGTTTTTATTTATCACATGGGACTACCTGTTTTTATTTATCACATGGGACTACCTGTTTTTATTTATCACATGGGATTACCTGATTTTATTTATCACATGGGACTACCTGATTTTATTTATCACATGGGACTACCTGATTTTATTTATCACATGGGATTACCTGATTTTATTTATCACATGGGACTACCTGATTTTATTTATCACATGGGATTACCTGATTTTATTTATCACATGGGACTACCTGATTTTATTTATCACATGGGACTACCTGATTTTATTTATCACATGGGACTACCTGATTTTATTTATCACATGGGACTACCTGGTCAACTAAAGGTTCAATTAAATTGAAAAAATGCATTAAACCTCTGAGGGCTAACATCAACAACTGCGTCACAGAAAAGTGATGAAACGATTACAGGCCTCCTCCATTAGATTGACAAATAATAACTTGTTTTGGAGTTTCGCTCTTTAGAATGGGTGAAAGATTGAATGAAGAATGCTGCTCGGGGATTGGCTAAAATGTTTGGTTTTCTAGGGAATATATTGCGTGGGCAGAGAAGGTAAGAGTGTTTAGGGTGTAGGGGCAGGACGATTAGCCACTCCAGGCTTGGCTGTGTGGCCCTATCTGTGCATGAGACATACCACCACCTCCTATAATGGGCCTTATTAGGATAATGGTGGTAGTTACAGGGCCTTGTCTTGCAGGTAATTCTATCAATCTCCATGGTGAATAGAATTCTGCCAGCAAGTGTTTTTGTGAGAGGAAATGGCAGCATGTGGAAATGACCGGACTGTGTGCTTACCCTAATCTGCAATGCAAACGACATAAACAAACATTATAGGAAGCATGTCAAAACCTTGTGCTCGGACCCTTGAACATATCAAACCCTTGTTTGACATAAGCTCAGGCTAGCTTGTTTAGCACTGAGCGTTGTTTGCGATGCTAATGATGCTAATGGTGTTGTTTTTGTCTGTCCACAGGAGGGCGCTGTGGTGGCCCTGTTTAAGATCTGCCGGCAGGACTGCTTCAGTGACCTCTACGCACATGCCCTGAGGACGGTGGCCTCCATATGTTGCGTGGAGGAGGGCATCAACCAGCTAGAGAAGGTACTGTAGTGCAGCGTTTAAACATGTAGACACTAGCGCACACATACATTCAGAGGTTGGTACTCACCGATGTGGGCAGCGGAATATGTCCTGCATGCACTCCAGAAAGCTGCCCAGGTGCTGGGTGGGGGTGTGGTTGGACACCACTACTGGTGTCTGATAAACAAACAAAAGGATTTACACAGAAACGTATGCATGCAGATACAAACTGACACACATACAGTACCAGTCATAAGTCTGGACACACCTAGGCCTCCCGAGTGGTGCAGTGGTCTAAGGCAATGCTAGCTGTGCCACGAGAGTTTCTGGGTTCAAGTCCAGGCTCTGTCCGGGAGACCCATGGGGCGGCACAATATTGGCCCAGCGCCGCCTGGGTTAGGGGAGGGTTTGGCTGGCAGGGATATCCTTGTCCCTTCGCACACTAGTGACTCCTGTGGCGGGCCGGGCGCAGTGCACGCTGACACGGTTGCCATGCACAGTGTTTCCTCCGACGCATTGGTGTGGCTGGCTTCTAGGTTAAGTGGGCATTGTGTCAAGAAGCAGTGCAGCTTGGTTGGGTTGTGTTTCGGAGGATGCACGGCTCTCTACCTTTGCCTCTCCTGAGTCCGTACGGGAGTTGCAGCGATGAGACAAGACTGTAACTACGAAATTGGGGAGGAAAAGGGGTAAAAGTAACAAAATAAATCAATATTTAAAAAATTTATAGTTTGGACACACCTACTCCAGAGTTTTTCTTTATTTTTACTATTTTCTACATTGTTGAATAATAGTGAAGAAATCAACACTGTGAAATAACACATATGGAATCAAAACAGTGTTAAACAAATCAAAATATACTTTATATTTATATTCTTGAACGTAGCCACCCTTTGCCTTGATGACAGCTTTGCACACTCTTTGCATTCTCTCAACCAGCTTCACCCGGAATGCTTTTCCAACAGTCTTGAAGGAGTTCCCACAAATGCTGAGCACTTGTTGTCTGCTTTTCCTTGACTCTGCGGTCCAACTCATCCCAAACCATCTCACTCCATCACTCTAAAATAGTAAAAAATAAAGAAAAACCCTTGAATAAGGTTTGACTGGTACTGTACATCCATACACTAAAATGTTTGTACTAATAAGCAGCAGAGGATAGGCAGACAGGCATATCAGACAGACAGGCTGAGAGACAGACAGACACAGACTTCTTTCCATTGGTCTGCTGGAGTGAGAGCTTTGGTGGGAGATGTTTAGTCTCCCTGTGGGCAGGTATAATGCTCCACTAATACACACTGGGACTGTAGGCCTCACACAGGCATGGCTTATTTTCACAGGGGCGCAAGTTTATTTTCACAGGTGAAAACATGCTAACAATGATAGTAGTGGGAGACTTGGCCACTGATCGGGAGCTCACAGACACCGTACAAAGGAGCGTTTATTTCACTGCTCACCCTGGGCTCTTTGCAGATTGATTTATGTAACGTTGCGTTTCAATTTGCTCTGCAAGTAAGAATTTTAGGTTGGTAAGAGACCACTGGACTGAGACACAGTTGATGTGCATGTGCGTGTGGTGTGTGTGTGTGTGTGTTTGAATGCGTAGTGTGCACGCCTGCAAGTTCTCGCACTTTTCGACCTATATAAACAGTATTTTCTGTGTTCCCCCCCCCCCCCCCTTTTGAGAATAAACAAAAAACACAAAGTATCTCAACCCAGTGGCAGCCATGAACAACAAATACAATCCCATTCCCTGATTAATGATGCCACACCGGCGTCTGTGTTTGCTCAAAGAGCAGCTTGGAGAACGGAGGCAGTCAAGTGTAGAAACGCCAGACAGAACAAGAACGACAATGGGCCCCAGATTAGATCCAATGCCTCCAGGGGGGAACTGTTGCTGAAGTTGATGCTACGAACCGAACGCAAGCCATCGCTCAGCCGCGACAACCACACCTGTCGCAGTTGCCGGGTGATGGAGGAAAGAGACTGATTCCCACCTTTTTATCTCATTGGTTGGAAACTGTTTGTTTACGTCTGTTGGGGCATGTGGTTAAAACAGTAAGGGCTCTATTCAATTCGTGGAAGTTCAGCGTTACAGCGTGATTGAAATTTAAAGGCAACGTTTCCGCGTCAGAGGAGACTGCATTCCTTTGGTAAACGCTGCATATGTGGCTCAGTCGGAAATTACCTTATCATTTCTGTTGCGCAATCTTCAATGCTTCAGCGATTACATATTGAATAGAGCCCTAAAATATCACAAATGATCACGATGAAGTGTAACCTCCATGGTCGTGGAGCTTGGTTGAGTGTCTACTGCACTCAGAGACAAAATCCACACTGACAAAAAGTACATAGTTTTTGGGCAGCTTAACTTCAGAACAAAGTTATTATATATGCCCCTTTCAAAAAGTAGGTAGTAGACATTTGTTATTAGGCTACAAAACTGCCATAAATCAAGCCATGTGAGTGTCTTCTTCCATACGATGAGAAACAATTTTAGGAAAAGACCCGGAGTAGACCCGGGGGCAAAATATGAGAAGTTCATCTCAGTGCAGAATATTGCTGAGGAAGACGGGAGTTAGAGGTGGATTGTTCTGCGTCAATGGGCTGTGTTGGCACACTGGTGACGGATTAGGAGCCAGAAATATGGAGTTGCCCTATCGTGAAGCTCATAGTGATGGTCTTCAGGAAAGGACTGACAGGTGAATCTATGAGGGATAGATTGTATGAGCTCCCTCAAACGATTCTACTCAAGCTAAGACATAAAGCAAAAAGTGCCAATTACATCAATGTTTTTCTGTTTGCGTGCTCTGTGTTGTCATTTGCTCGCTACTCTTACAGACTAGACTTTCAAATCCTTCAAAAGGCTGAGTTGTACAGGTTATTTGTTTTAAGGTAACATCTTGTGCTAATATGAATAAAAAAATAAATGTTTCTTCCACAGTATATTTGGGCACGAATTAATATATGCTAGGTCACTGGCACCACTGCTCAAAGACACAAGGTCAAAATGGTTTAGTGTAGCAGTGGGAAGTGTACCAGAGTTTTGTCTGTACAACATTGCCACCATGTGGATAAAGATTTTATTTCCAAACCTGGATGACAAAGTTCACTGTATAGACAGACACTCCTCATTTGACTCAACTTCCTTGCGTTTACGCGCACTCTCTCACACACACACAAACATGTTATGTATGTCTTTTAGTTTCCCCCACCACACAACACACACGCATACATACACATACCCACCCACAACCCTTGGCCATCTTAAACAACGTCCAATCAGAATTAAGATAAAAGCAGGGCAAAAACATCAAGACATTTTGGGGAGGAACTTACGGCACCTGGTATTCCCAGGCGGTCTCCCTTCCAGCAGTGGTGGAAAAAGTAACTCATACTTACACATACTTGAGTAAAAGTAAAGATACCTTTATAGAAAATGACTGAAGCGAAAGTCATCCAGTAAAATACTACTTGAGTAAAAGTCTAGAAGTATTTGGTTTGAAATATACTTAAGTATCAAAAGTAAATGTAATTGATCAAATATACTTAAGTATCAAAAGTAAAAGTACAAATAATTTCAAATTGCTTATACTAAGCAAACTAGACGGCACCGTTTTTATAATTTTTTATTACAGATAGCCGGGGGCACACTCCAACACTTAGACACCATTTACAAATTAAGCATTTTGTATTTAGTGAATCCGCCAGATCAGAGGCAGTAGGTATGACCAAGGGTTTTTCCTTGATAAGTGTGTGAATTGGACGATTACTCTGTTCTGCTAAGCATTCAAAATGTAACAAGTACTTTCAGGTGTCAGGAATTTAAGGAAGTAAAAGTTGGCAAAAAAATATAAATAGTAAATTGAAGTACAGATACCAATAACAAAAAAACGTACGTAGTACTTTAAAGTATTTTTACACCACTGCGTCCCAGTACTAACCATGCCCGACTCTGAACAGGCGTGTTCAGGGTAGTATGGCCACCAGCTTATTTTTGTTTCACCCCCCTTTCTCCCCAAATTAGGTTCCTTGGCTCGGGAAGAGGAGAAGGGCGAGTCACGCCTCATCCAAAACATGATCTGCCTGGCCGCCTACTTCTTATCACACCGCTCACTTAACCCGGATTTCAGCCACACCAATGTGTTGGAGGAAACACCTTTCGACTGACAACCGGAGTCAGCTTGGAGTGGTGTCGTTTAATTGTGATGGCTTTATAGGCAGAGCTACTAAGTCTCACCCAGGTTGACCCCGACACTTAACTATCTGTCTGGACCGCCTAAAAATATAACTACTATAAAGGGATTCTTTGATTAATCAAAGGCGCCTGCTCAGGGCTTGTTACATCATATGTGGCTCTGTACATGGCCAGAGACGGGCAGTATTTATGTTACATATATTTGAAATATGTCAATACTTTAGTATTTGACCGGAATGAACTAGAATCCAATGTATGTTGTGACAAGATACTTGTGAAACTTTTTGAGACCTGTAATTTGTATGTTCAAAATATTTTTTTTCCCCCCTGCACTTCCCCTTTTCACCCTACGTTGGTATCAGAAGTCTGATGGCACTATGTTGTGACAAGAGTGTCAGCTAAATGACCAAAATGGAAACATGAATACTTTCAAAGCATGCTGGATATTATTCAAACAAGGCCAAATGCATGTACAGTCCATTCAGAAAGTATTCAGACCCCTTGACTTTTTCCAAATTTTGTTACGTTACAGCCTTATTCTAAAAATAAATATAGTTTTTTCCTCAATCTACACACAATAATACAATAACTGCAAAGAAAAACTGGTTTTTAGACAAACATTTGTTTGCACATGTATATAAAACAAAAAACGATCACATTTACATTCAGTATTCAGACCTTTTAATTAGTACTTCCTTGACGTACCTGTGGCAGCGATTACAGCCTTGAGTCTTCTTGGATATGATGCTATAAGCTTGGCACATCTGTAATTGGGGAGTTTCGCCTGTTCTTCTCTGCAAATCCCCTCAAGCTCTGTCAGGTTGGATGGGGAGTGTCGCTGCACAGCTATTTTCCAGTCTCTCCAGAGGTGTTCGATCTGGTTCAAGTCCGGGCTCTAGATGGGCCACTCAAGGACATTCAGAGACTTGTCTCGAAACAACTCGTGCGTTGTCTTGGCTGTGTGCTTAGGGTCATTGTCCTGTTGGAAGGTGAACCTTCGCCCCAGTCTGAGGTCCTGAGCGCTCTGGAGCAGGTTTTCATGAAGGATCTCTCTGTACTTTGCTTCGTTCATCTTTCCCTCGATTATGACTAGTCTACCAGTCCTTAATGCTGAAAAACATCCCCACAGCATGAAACTGCCACCACCATGCTTCACCATAGGGATGGTGCCAGGTTTCATCCAGACGTGACACTTTGCATAAAAGCCAAAGAGTTCAATCTTGGTTTCATCAGACCAGATTATCTTGTTTCTCATTGTCGGAGAGTCCTTTAGGTGCCTTTTGGCAAACTCCAAGCAGGCTGTCATGTGCCTTTTACTGAGGAGTGGCTTCAGTCTGGCCAATCTACCATAAAGACCTGATTGGTGGAGTGCTGCAGAGATTGTTGTCCTTCTGGAAGGTTCTCCATCTCCACAGAGGAACTCTGGAGCTCTGCCAGAATGACCATTGGGTTCGTGGTCACCTCCCTGACCAACACCCTTCTCCCCCGATTGCTCAGTTTGGCTGGGCGGCCAGATCTAGGAAGAGTCTTGGTGGTTCCAAACTTCTTCCATATAAGAATGATGAAGGCCACTGTGTTCTTGGCGACCTTCAATGCTGCAGACATTTTTTGGTACCTTTCCCCAGATCTGGGCCTCAACACAATCCTGTCTCTGAGCTCTATGGACAATTCCTTCAACCTCATGGCTTTGTTTTGCTCTGTCAACTGAAGTAACTTTTACTTCACTAAATTCCTAAAGAAAATCATATACTTTTTACTCCATACATTTTCCTTGACTGCCAAAAATGTTGAATGCTTAGCAGGACCGGAAAATGGTGCAATTCACGCGCTTATCAAGAGAACTTCCCTGGTCATCCCTACTGCCATCTGGCGGACTCACTAAACACACATGCTTCATTTGTAAATTATGTCTGAGTGTTGGAGTGTGCCTCTGTGTATCCATAAAAAAAAACAATAAACAAAAACAATGGCGCCGCCTGGTTTGCTTAATATAAGGAATTTGAAATGATTTATATTTGTACTTTTGATACTTAAGTATATTTTAGCAATTACATGTAATTTGATACTTAAGTAGTATTTTACCAGGTGACTTTCACTTTTACGCAAGTTATTTTCTATTACTTTTACTCAAGTATGACAATTGGGTACTTTTCCCACCCCTGGTTGGATGTCATTGAACCAGTTGCCACGTTGTCTACCATGAGATGATTTGACATAACAGAATGTGCTTGTTGTCTCGTGCAACGTGTCAATCCTTCTATACTCTAGGTGGATGGGATCCTGTGCCTGGCGGACATCCTGACCGACGGGAACAGTGCTGAGGCGGCGAGGGCAGAGGCAGCGGCCGTGGTGGCCCAGATCACCTCGCCCCACCACACCTCCACCCAGCACCTGGGCAGCTTCTTAGAGAGCATGCAGGACATCGTCACCGCCCTCATCAGTGAGTGCATGGCTGCTGTACTTCAGGGCTTTGATATAAAAAGGTCAAAGGTCCTTGAGCTGGATCATTATTCGTTCGGAAACACTTTAAAGGCCCACTCTTTAATATGAAAAACAGAGAGAACGGCAGCTAACTTTGTCCTGGGGCGGGGCTGCAGAAAGGTGACCACTCTCAAATTCATCGACGGAGCTATGAATGTAAGGTCAAGATGAGGTCGAGGTGATTTCCGGAGATAAACGCGTGTATGCGTTTCTTCCAGAGTTGTGCGAGAGTGCCTCCTGTGGCGAGGTCTTCCTCCTGGCGTCTGCTGCCCTTGCCAACATCACTTTCTTCGACAGCATGGCCTGTGAGATCCTTCTCCAGCTCAACGCCATCCACATCCTCCTCCAGTCCTGCAAAGACCGCCAAAGAGTGGATACTCCCTACTCTAAAGACCAGGTAGAGGACACACTGATCCATAGCTAAAATGTGTTGAGCGTGGTCAAATCTCTGGTATTACATGCCCTGTTGACTGTGGTCCTTTTTTAGGTGGTGACCATCTTGGCAAACCTCTCTGTTTTGGAGCAGTCTTCATCTGAAGTCCTACAAGAGAAGGGTATGCAAAAACACACACATTTTAAACAGTATTTGATATCTCAAGTTTCAAGATTTATTAGTAATATGTCCAGGATACACATGGTATATACAGTTCAGTGGAATGTTTACTCGCAGGTTCCTTCTCAACAATGCTACAACAATAAGAAATAATCAAATACAAGAATATGAACATAAAGTAAATGGCCCAGTAGAGTAAAATAAACATTTGAGCATTAGTATAATACAGGAAGGCACTGAATGAGGAGGACTTCACAATTGACATCTCCACACGTGTGTTCACTGGTCATGATGGAGAAATGGATTAATAAGAATAAAGAATGCTATCAAAAGTATTGCAGAAAAATGACAGCATCCCACAGGACAGCTAAAGGGGAAAGAACCCCTCCATTGTATTGCAGTTATAATCCTCAAGATGGCAACGTAAACCCACATTTTTGTCATGTCGACTGCTTCTTCAACCCTATTAGTTTTGTTGTCGAACCTGTTGTTGTTTATGTTTTCTATTGAGCCCTTGCCTCTGCGTTTGTCTATTTTTTCATATTCTGTGTGTTCTGTGTCTACGTCCTCTTACTGCAGGGCCTGCCCGCCCATGAGGCAGGATTAGGCGGCCGCCTAGGGTGGCAGATTGACGAGGGCGGTATTTTCCAAGTTAATTGACAACGACGCACCTCTAACAACACATAAAACTCTCACATAATTCTGCCCCAAAACAATTTCTCTCAACCAGTGGCATTTGGTCTTTTTTGGTGAGCGCTGATGCTGCCCTGTGATAAGCAGTGCACACTTTTTTATTTCGTGCCCGTTTCTCCGATCAAATAACCTAAATAGTGCACAAACAGGTCAAAGTAAAATGGACAATAAAGATACTCACAACTGCTGTCTAGGAGTTTCAACTCGTGGGCTAAATTGTCATGAATCAGTGTTTTCAAGTTTGTATCCATCAATTTTTTTACGAGCTGATCATAGCGAAAAAATAGAATACTTCTGCATTTCCCTGTAGGCTACACGCCAGTAAACACAGGCTGACACTGTAGGCTACACTCCAGTAAACACAGGCTGACACTGTAGGCTACACCCCAGTAAACACAGGCTGACACTGTAGGCTACACTCCAGTAAACACAGGCTGACACTGTAGGCTACACCCCAGTAAACACAGGCTGACACTGTAGGCTACACTCCAGTAAACACAGGCTGACACTGTAGGCTACACCCCAGTAAACACAGGCTGACACTGTAGGCTACACCCCAGTAAACACAGGCTGATGGCGACATCTTTTTTTGGTCCTGTCCAGACATCTTTTTTTTGGCCAAACATACACGTCAATGTTTGGTTCAGATTTGGTCCGGTCTGGACCGATCTTGATTTGGTCCAAAAAAGACATCTAGAAATGACATATTTTCAACTTTCATTCAGAACTGAAAAATGAACCTGTTTTCAACATCCGGAAAATACGTATTTTCAATGTCTGGAAAATATGTGTTTTCACCTTTTGTTTAGAACTTAAAATGAACCCAACTTCAACGTCTGGAAAATATACTGAACAACAATATAAACGCAACATGTAAAGGGTTGGTTCCTTGTTTCATGAGCTGAAATAAAAGATCCCAGAAATGTTCTATATGCACAAAAAACTTATTTTTCTCAAATTTTGTCCACAAATTTGTTTACATCCCTGTTAGTGAGCATTTCTCCTTTGCCAAGAAAATCCATCCACCTGACAGGTGTGGCATATCAAGCAGCTGATTAAACAGCATGATCATTACACAGGTGAACCTTGTGCTGGGGGCAAAAGGCCATTCTAAAATGTGCATTTTTGTTACACAACCCAATGCCAGTTATTTTTTTAATTTTACCTTTATTTAACTAGGCAAGTCAGCTAAGAACAAATTCTTATTTACCCCGGCCAAACCCTAACCCGGATGACGCTGGGCCAATTGTGTGCCACCCTACGGGACTCCCAATCACGGCCGGTTGTGATACAGCCTGGAATCAAACCAGAGTCTGTAGTGACCCCTCTAGAACTGAGATGCAGTGCCTTAGACCGCTGTGCCACTCTCAATTTTTGAGGGAGCTTGCAATTGTCACGCTGACTGCAGGAATGTCCACCAGAGCTGTTGCCAGAGAATTGCATGTTCATTTCTCTACCATAAGCCGCCTCTAACGTCGTTTGAGAATTTGGCAATATGACCAACCGGCTTCACAACCGCAGACCATGTGTAACCACGTCAGCCCAGGACCTCCACACCTTTTTCACCTGCGGGACCATCTGAGAGCAGCCACTCGGACAGTTGATGAAACTGAGGAGTATTTCTGTCTGTAATAAAACCCTTTTGTAGGGAAAAACTCATTCCTCCCCCAAAAAAGTCAAACATTATATCTGTTTGGGCTTCTTGCGGTCAATTTGCAGTCTACAAATAATTTGTAATTATGTTCATGACCCCCGACCATCCGCTCAAGGAAAAAATCTGCCCGCGGTTGAATTTAGTTGATGATCCCTGGTCTACGGCCTCTGACTGTCTGTGTTGTGTGTCTACGTCCTCTGACTGCGTGCCTGTTGTTTGCTAGGTATTGAGAGACTGCTCCAGCTGCTGGGAGAGAAGCCATCCTCCTCCAGTCCATCGGAGGGCGCGGCGTGCGAGCGGGTCCAGCAGAAAGCCGCTGTCACACTGGCCCGTCTGAGCAGAGACCCGGACGTGGCCCAAACAGCCATCCAGCTGCAAGGTATAGGCCATTGCTCTGGCGTCAAGTTTCCCCTAGGTACAGATCTAGGATTAGCCTCCCCTCCCCCAATAGTAAATTTCACAATTAGTGGGGAAAATGGTAAACTGATTCAAGATTAGTGTCTAGAGGCAGCTTCCCCCTACTTCATAGCCTCTTGGCTTCTCTGCTACCTATAGCATTTAGATCTCGACTGGGATGACCCCACTTTTGAGACATTTTGGTGTGATGAACGCATATATGTCCAACTCGCAACAGAAGTTCCGTCTAGGGGGATATCTATTTATAGGGACTGATTTTACTAGAGGAAATTCTTACCTTTCAAGCCTTTTTTGGCTCTCTTAGGGCTCGATTCAATCCATATCGTGGAAGATCTGCAGTATAGCATGATTGAAATTTAAAATCAAAGCAAATCAAATCACATTTTATTGGTCACATACACATGGTTAGCAGATGTTAATGCGAGTGTAGCGAAATGGTTGTGTTTCTAGTTCCGACAGTGCAGCAGTATCTAACAAGTAATCTAACAATTCCACAACAACTACACAAATCTAAAGAGATTAAATAAGAATATGTACATATGTATATATGGATGAGCGATGACCGAGCGGCATAGGCAAGATGCAATAGATGTTATAAGATACAGTATATACATATGAGATAAGTAATGTAAGATATTGTGGCAGACGGCAGGGAGAGGTAAGGGGAGTGGTGATTGAAGGGAGATACCTTGCAGCCCGCTGGCTCCACCCCCGAGCCGTATATGGACTTCCTGCCCGACGAGGCGAGCCTGTGGTTCATTAAGCCAGGGACTGCTTGGGGATAAAAGAGGTAGCTGCCTGCACAAAAGGGCAGAGAATGGAGAGGGTCAAGTATGTTATGAAGAGTGTGAGAAGAGTGTGAGAAGAGTGTGAGAAGAGTGTGAGAAGAGTGTGAGAAGAGTGTGAGAAGAGTGTGAGAAGAGTGTGAGAAGAGGCGCAGCAGTCTCTCGTCCCAAACCCAGTAGGTTTATACTAAAGCTGATGACATTGAGGCGTACCTCCAAGCCTTCGAGAGGACGGCGGATAGGGAGAAATGGCCCCGTGAGCAACGGGCCAGTCTGCTAGCACCCTTCCAGTCAGGCGTGGAACAGAAGACCTATCAGGATCGGACAGCTGACCTGGAGACACATTACGTGGGGCTGAAAAAGGAAATCCTGCGCCGGTATTGTTACACCCTGATTAGCAGTGCACAAAGATTCCATGATTGGGCATATGATGCTACAGAATTCCCCCGATCGTAAATGCATGATCTAATTAGACTGGCCAAGAGCTGGCTAACTGCTGAACCACTGATGCTCATGCCCATTGAGAAAGTGGTCATAGATACATTTCTATGCTTTCTCCTGTTCGAAGCTAAAAAGTTATTAAGCCAAGCTAACCCGCAGAGCCCAGATCAGCTGGTGGAACTGTTGAAAGGACAACAGGTGGCTTTGGAGTTCCTGCACAGCAGACAATCACGGAAGGCGGAACCCTCCACTCCCCTGAAGGAGTGGAGGACCACGCCGGGACCCCAGCCAAGGATGGGGGGGTCAACAACAGCCAGCTCCCCGAGACAACGCCCTTCCTGGACAGCAGGAAATGTCCTTAGGCCTCAGGGACAATGACAAAGGGACAACACACGGGGCCAGTGGGAGTCGTCCCGAACCTGCCTGTACCGGGCCTTACTGAGAGGGATTTCCCAATGTTCCACCAACCGTGGACCTGTCATGTCTGGAGACGTGAGGAACTGAGGGTACCAGAAGCCGGAGAGGTGGGAGGGATGCCCAGATGTGTGGATTCCAGGAAGTGGACCCCCAGGCTTCAACAGAACCCCTCTCAGAGGGCAACTCGGGTGAAGCCAGACTGGAGGGTGAGGTGGCGAGTCTAGAAGACATGTTCCCGATGGACCATGAGGTGGTGCCAGAGCCCACTTCTCTAGCGGTTCGGCACGGCCCAACTGGAGGATCCCAACTTGGCCAGCGCTCTTTAGCAGGTGACCATGGTGGATGGAAAGCACATGGAGGGGGTAATTCAAATCACCTACCCCAATTTTTCTATAAAGGAGAAGTTGCTATATCAGGTTGTGAAGAAGAATGACGAATGTATGGCGTTGTTGTTGGTACCCTGTCCCTTTGTACCATCTGTCCTGCAGTTGGCGCTCTCCCACCTCCCACTTTCTTGGGGCTCACCTAGGGGTGGAGAACCTTAAACAGGATCAATGCCGATTTTACTGGCTGGGGGTGAAGAGAGCAATGGAATATTACTGCCGCAGTTGCCCAGAGTTCCAGACGGTGGCGCCTAAACCCCATTTGACGCCCCTTAATCCCCCTACCCATTATTTCAGTCCGTTTTCAGCAGGATCGCAATGGATCTCGTGGGACCTCTACCCAAGAGCAACCGAAGGCACCAATACATCCTAGTGATTCTGGAATATGCCACCAGGTACCCGGAAGCCATTCCCCTGCGCACCATGGCCACCAAGGGAATCACATGTAAGTTGGTTATGCTGTTCTCCTGAGGAGGCATCCCCGATGAGATATTGACTGACCAGGGCACCATGTTCATGTCGCGAATCATGAAGGTTCCATGCAAACTAATGAAAGTAACCCAGTTGCTCACCTCAGGGTATCACCAGCAGACCGATGGGTTGGTGGAACAATTCAATCGAACCCTGAAGCAGATGCAAAACAAGGTGATGGAGGCAAACATAAAGAATTGGGACCAGCTGCTACCCTACCTGATGTTCTTGAGCCAAGAAGTGCTCCAAGCTTCAACAGGATTCTCTCCCTTCGAACTCCTGTACGGGAGACGAGCCCGAGGACTGCCGGACGTGACTAAAGAAGCCTGGGAACAGCAACCGTCGCCCCACCGAACCATGATGGAGCACGTGGAGGACATGAGAGACCGGATGGCAACCCTGTGGCCCCTGGTATAGGAACACACGCTGCAGGGCCCAGGAGGCCCAAGTGCGGGTGTACAACAGAGGGGCACAATGAAGGGACTTCCAGCCAGGAGACAGAGTTGGTGTTGATCCCCACCTCAGAATGTAAGTTTATGGCCCAATGGAACAGGCCATACGAAGTCCTTGAGAAGGTGGGTGAAGTTAACTATAGGGTCAGACAGCAGGGACGTAGACATCTGACCCAGATTTACCATGTGAATTTGCTAAAGAAATGGAATGCATGTGATGTACTCTATTTCCCCGAAGAAGGCTACCACATAGACCAAGCCGGGGGAGGTGCCACTGTGTGAGCAGCTGAACCAAGCACAGAAGCACGAGCTGAGGGAGTTGGTCGGCCGGAACCAGGATGTGTTCTCCAGTGAACCAGAACACACCAATCTGGTAAAGCACAGCATCATCCCCGAACCCGGGAAAAAGGTGAAGTTGAGACCCTACCGCATACCGGAAGCAAGGAGAGAGGCTGTCAAGACCGAGGTAAAAACAATGTTGAAAGCTGATATAATCGAATAGTGAGTGGTGCAGCCCCATAGTGTTGGTGCTGAAACCAGACGGCACCATTTGCTTCTGTAATGATTTTAGAAAGGTAAATGAACTCTCAAAGTTCGACGCCTATGCCATGCCCCGAATTTATGAATTAATCGAATGGCTAGGGATCGTCTGCTTTATCAGGGTTATTGGTAGGTGCCCTTAGCTCCCGAGGCACGGGAGAAAACCGCTTTCGCCACCCCTGACGGGCTGTTCCATTACCAGAAGCTGCCCTTTGGGCTGCACAGGGCCCCAGCCACCTTCCAGAGGTTGTTGGACCGGATTCTCCGTCCCCATCGTGAGTATGCCGCAGCCTACAACAATGATATTGTGATCCATGGGAGCGAGTGGGAGACACATCTAAACCAGGCGAGCGCGGTACTGCAGGCCTTACGGGAGGCGAGGCTAACAGCGAACCCAAAGAAATGTCAGTTATGCCTGCGGGAGGCTGAGTACCTGGGGTACACAAAATCGTGAGGAGATGTCAAACCCCAGGTGAAGAAAGTATAGGCTATTCGGGACTGGCCCCGCCCCCTCACCAAGAAGCAGGTACGCACATTTGTGGGGTTGACTAGTTACTACCGGAGATTTATTCCCCACTTTGCCTCCCTAGCCAGCCCCCTGACAGATCTGACCAGGAGTCGTCTGCCCGCCCAGGTGACGTGGACAGAGGAGAGCACTGTGTTCTGGACCTGTGCTGGTGACCCCGAACTTCTCCAAACCACTGGAGGTACAGACCGATGCGTCCGAAACAAGGGTGGGTGCCGTCCTATCACAGCTACAAGAAGGTGAGGAACAAACAGTCATGTACATTAGCTGGAAGTTGTTGCCGTGGGAACAAAGATATTCCACTGTGGAGAAAGAATGTCTAGCGATCAAGTGGGCACTTGGTGACGCTGAAATATTACTTATTGGGACGGCACTTCACCCTAGTTTGGATGTTACGGAATAAGAACACCCTCTTGTTCCTAACCTTACAGCCATTTGCTTTCTCTGTCGTACACTGATCAGCCGCAGCCCATGAAAATGCCGATGCCCTCTCCAGAAGGGATGCTCTAGGGAGTTGGACCGCCCCTCCATCCCGGAGCTGGGGGGGAGGAGTGGTGATTGAAAGGAGATACCTTGCTTGCTTGCTCCACCCCCGAGCCTTAAATGGACTTCATTAACCCAGGGAGTGCTTGGGGATAAAGGACGGAGCGGCCTGCACAAAGGGGCAGAGAATGGGAGAGGGTGTGAGAAGAGACAACTATCTGTCTGATTACCCCCACTGTGTACCCAACCAGTTTGGCTGAGGACCCGAGTTTTAGGATTACCCCTGGAGAATGGAACGGACAACGAAAACGGATTGTGGACTGTGAAATGGTTGGTGAATTCCCCCCTTTTCCCCACTGTGCCAAACACCAAATTTTGCCTTCTAGTTGTGCTCCTTGGGCGTGTTTGGTTATTGAAATTGGTGATGTGGACACCCCACACCCTTGAACCTGCTACAATATGTAAACATTGTTAACGTGTCATTATTTAAAGTGACTAGTGATCCATTTATTAAAGTGGCCAATGATTTGAGTCTGTATGTAGGCAGCAGCCACTCAATGTTAGTGATTGCTGTTTAACAGTCTGATGACCTTAAGATAAAAGCTGTTTTTCCAGTCTCTCGGTCCCAGCTTTGATGCACCTGTACTGATCTAGCCTTCGAGATCGTAGCGGGGTGAACAGGCAGTGACTCGGGTGGTTGTTGTCCTTGATGATCTTTATGGCCTTCCTGTGACATATAGTGCTGTAGGTGTCCTGGAGGGCAGGTAGTTTGCCCCCTGTGATGCGTTGTGCAGACCACACCGCCCTCTGGAGAGCCTTGTGGTTGAGGGCGGTGCAGTTGCCGTACCAGGCGGTGATGCAGCCCGACAGGATGCTCTCAATTGTGCACATGTAAAAGTTTCAGGTTTTTAGATGACAAGCCAAATTTCTTCAGCCTCCTGAGGTTGAAGTAGTGCTGTTGCACCTTCTTCACCACACTGTCTGTGTAGGTGGACCATTTCAGTTTGTCTGATGTGTATACCAAGAAGCTTTTCACCTTCTCCACTACAGTCCTGTCGATGTGGATAGGGGGGTGCTCCCTCTGCTGTTTCCTGAAGTCTACAAACATCTCCTTTGTTTTGTTGAGTGAGTGGTTGCTTTCCTGACACTACACTCCGAGTGCCCTCACCACCTCCCTGTAGGCTCGTGGTTGTTGGTAATCAAGCCCACTACTGTTGTGTGTTGTCTGCAAATTTGATGATTGAGTTGGAGGCGTGCATGGCCACACAGTCATGGGTGAACAGGGAGTACAGGAGGGGACTGAGTACGCACCCTTGTGGGGCCCCAAGCAATGTTTGTGGAGACTGCATTAAGGATAAACGCTCAATCGGAAATGACCTTAAATTTGAATCGCGCTATACTGCAGATCTTCGGTGATATGGATTGAATCCTAAATCACAGTAATCAAAGGAACTTTATGTGGATCAATCAGCAACACAAACTAACCAAGCTAGCTAGCTAACTAGCTAAACTAACCATGGTCTTCCATTTCTCCAGCTGTTCCTCGACTAATCGAACTGTGTCGCTCACCAGCAGAGAGGAACAACAGCGACTCTGTACTGGTTGCATGTCTGGTATGTACTAGATCTTTGAGTATGTGTTAGTATGATTGTCTGTGTACAATAGTGATATTCCTGAGAATGTGTATTGTATGTACATTTTTAAAGCATCTGCTATGTATATTTCCCATATACCTGTACTGCACTCTGAAGTAATATCTTTCCAGGGCATAGTGCATAAGTGTAGCTAATTACTTAGATGTAAGTAATGAGAGGTTGATGTCAATGGGGCAAAGTTGAAAGACACTGCAGTACTTGCATCTGAACCAGTCTACTCATTATAAGGAGATCCCACTATGTAGCCGGGTATGCTTAAATAGGCACATATCATACATATTCCTGTTCATCCTTTATCATTCAGTCAGCCTGCTCATAATTGATAAGGCCAGATCACAGGCTAGATAAAGAACTCTTTAGATCTGTGTATAAGACTCATAGGCTTAATTAAGACTGCTGGATGGTTCTTGTACATAAGGGCTCTCTCCATCACTGTATTACAGTGTTTGCTATAATCAAGTCAATTTAATAGGATAATTTTTTTATCGTTATCACCAGGTGTAAAATTGAGATATTGTAGGTCTTGAACCAGCCTTCAAAGAGGGTTGGCTTTCAGAGATAATGTTGTTAACTGATGTGGTACTCCCCTGCTGCAGAACTGTAATTTTGTTTCATACTGCCATGCTCCCTCTGTTTTAATGCAGAATACTGAAGCAGTCATGCACTGCAGAGTCAGTCAATCCTCAGCCCATCAGCAAGTAGCTGAAGTATTTACAGTGTCTTCGGAAAGTATTCAGACCCCTTGACATTTTCCACATTTTGTTAGGTTACAGCCTTTTCCCTCATCAATCTACACACAATACCCCATAATGACAAAGCAAAAAAAAGGGTTTGCTAATATCACATTTACACAGGTATTCAGACCCTTTACTCAGTATGATGGTAAAAGCTTGGCACACCTGTATTTCGGGAGTCTCTCCCATCTCTGCAGATGCTCTCAAGCTCTGTCAGTTTGGATGGGGAGCGTTGCTACACAGCTATTTTCAGGTCTGTCCAGAGATGTTAGATCGGGGGCAAGTCCGGGCTCTGGCTGGGCTACTCAAGGACATTCAGAGACTTGTCCTGAAGCCACTCCTGCGTTGTCTTGGCTGTGTGCTTAGGGTCATTGTCCTGTTGGAAGGTGAACCTTCACCCTAGTCTGAGGTCCTGAGCGCACTGGAGCAGATTTTCATCAAGGATCTCTCTGTACTTTGCTCCGTTCATCTTTGCCTCAATCCCAACTAGTCTCCCAGTCCCTGCCGCTGAAAAACATCCCCACAGCATGATGCAGGAATGGTGTCAGGTTTCCTCCAGACGTGACACTTGGCATTCAGGCCAAAGAGTTCAATCTTGGGATTATGAGAGAAACTTGTTTCTCATGGTCTGAGAGTCTTTACACGAAACCCAAACCGGCTGCGCGTGTGCGCCAACGTGCATAAATATATTTTGTCCCCCCACACCAAACGCGATCACGACATGCAGGTTAAAATATCAAAACAAACTCTGAACCAATTACATTAATTTGGGGACAGGTCGAAAAGCATTTAACATGTATGGCAATTTAGCTAGTTAGCTTGCTGTTGGTAGCTAATTTGTCCTGGGATATAAACATTGAGTTGTTATTTTACCTGAAATGCCCAAGGTTTTCTACTCCTACAATTAGTCCACACATAAAATAGCAAATAGTTTCTAGTCATCTCTCCTCCTTCCAGGCTTTTTCTTCTCTTGACTTTATATTGCGATTGGCAACTTTCATAAATTAGGTGCATTACCGCCACTGACCTCATTCGTCTTCAGTCACCCACGTGGGTATAACCAATGAGGAGATGGCACGTGGGTACCTGCTTCTACAAACCAATGAGATGGGAGAGGCAGGACTTGCAGCGCGATCTGCGTCAGAAATAGAACCCATTTCTATTTTAGCCCTTGGCATCGCAGACACTTGTTGGCGCGAGCAAGCAGTGTGGATGCAATAATTGAATAACATGGATTTCTAAATGTATTTTGCAGCGCTCGCGGTGTGGTCAGCCTATTAGGTGCCTTTTGGCAAACTCCAATCAGGCTGTCATGTGCCTTTTTACTAAGGAATGGCTTCCGTTTGGCCACTCTACCATAAAGACCTGATTGGTTGAGTGCTCCCATCTCAACATAGGAACTCTGGAGCTCTGTCAGAATGACCATCGGGTTCTTGGTCACCTCCCTGACCAAAACCCTTCTTCACTGATTGCTCAGTTTTGGTACCCTCTGTGCCTCAACACAATCCTGTCTCGGATCACTAAGGACAATTCCTTCGACCTTTTGGCTTGGTTTTTGCTCTGACATGACTTTATATAGACAGGTGTGTGCGTGCCTTTCCAAATAATGTCCAATCAATTTAATTTACCACAGGTGGACTTCAATTAAGTTGTAGAAACATCAAGGATGATCAATAGAAACGGGATGTGCTCAATTTCGACTGTGCTTCCACACAGGTGTGGTTCCTGAGCTAATTGAGCAATTAAAACAACCCATCATGCCTAGGGCCATGTATAAATATGTATTATTTTGGCTACCATAGAAGAAGAGATCTGTGACTTTGAAAGAGGGGTCTTAAAAGAGCACAGTGGCTTCAAAGGTTGTGTGTCTCAGTCACCAGATCTCAACCCAATTGAACACTTACTCGAGGTTCTGGAGAAGTGCCTGAGACAGCGTTTTCTACCACCATCAACAAAACAACAAATTATGGAATTTCTCATGGAAGAATGGTGTCGCATCCCTCATGGAAGAATGGTGTCGCATCCCTCCAATAGAGTTCCAGACACTTGTAAAATCTATGCGGTGTGGTGGCCCAACGCTCATTTTGTCAGTTACCTGTGTATTTATAGTGATCAATCTTATTTTATGCTATGTCATGTGCTATAGTGCAGTCATTGGAATAGGTGTTGAGTGTCTTCACTGATCCATTCCTCTCCTTGTGCTTTGCAGGCTGCCTTGAGGAGGCTGGCGGCGGGGTGTCCAGACAGCATCGAAGCCGCCGACCACCAGCAGCTGATCAAGCCCAGACTGGTGGACTCTTTCCTGCTGTGCTCCAACATGGAAGAGAGCTTTGTATAGGAAGATCCAGAGCAGAGGGGTTGGGTGCTCAGCAGTGGAGGCTGCTGCGGGGAGGTCGCCTCATTTTAATGTCTGGATTGGAGTAAATGGAATGGTATCAAACACGTGTTTGACTCCGTTCTGGACATTATTATGAGTCGTCATCCCTTCAGCAGCCTCCACTGGTGCACAGGTACTGGGGTAGTCGCAGTGAGCTTTTGCTTCAGCCTGAGACTTAAACACAGACAAAATCAGTCCCTATATCCCAAAGCACGCCTTGACTGTTTACCAAAAAATCTGAGCATGAACGGAATTTCCGTTAGTCATTTCAGAACTTCCATTCTCAGTACAAAACACCAAAATTCGAGGACAAGCTGGTAAGCTAAAAGAATGTACATGATGGAAGCATTGATGAATTAGTACCAAAATCTCCTTAGTGTTTTTAACACCCACAGTGTACATATGGGACCATCATTCAACCAAGTGTTAAAAAGTCAGTGGGTGTTGGTACTTTACAAAGTTACCCATAATGAATCAAGAGCTGTTTTTAAAGTGTTAGGCTCCTAACACTGTGGGTGCTAGAAATGAAATTCAGAGTGACAGATAATGAACCAAGAACACTTTAAAGGTAGACTCAGCGATATGACGTAGAAGCAGAACGTAAACAGCGTTGAAGCGTGAGGCTCAACTTCTCCACTGTTCTGGTGCCCTTGCTACCACACTGTGAACAACCTGAAGCGAACCTGTGCACATGTGCAAAAACTGTGTGACTGTATAGTCCAGCATCTTGCTCATCTCAATATCTGAGGTGCTGCTCATTGCAACATCGTTTCACCGAGTCTACCTTCTAAAATGTCAGGCTCCCAACACACTGTAGGTGTTGCAAATGAACAGTTCCTTCATCATTTTAAATCAGTCAGTTTGTCAAAGATTTCACTGACGGTCTATTTTACATCTTGTCAGCTGCCAATTTAATCAGTTGTTAATATATTATAAATGACTATTGTGCTCTGTTACTTTCAGATAAGAATTTGTATAATGAGTTTGTGGCACAAACAGTATATTGTCAAGGTATTTGATTACATGATCTAATTAAACCTCCCTAGTTCAGAGGAGTTACTAAAATAGGTTACTGTTTGGAGCGGAAGACGACTCCGGTTTATCTGGCAACAAGGTTCTTTGAAATTGGTCACATTGTATTTTACAATCTCGCCTTGGATCTCAAACATTGTATTTGCTACTAAGAAACGTAAATGGAATGTAAAACACAATATCTGCAGTGAAACTGTTTAAAAAAAAGATATATATTTAAAAATAAATGACATTGTATAGCATGCATATACTGTAATAAAGGGAGCACATCTTATAATGGAATGTTGTTTTTGTTTGTCACTGTCAAGACACGTATCCATTCAGAAACTGACTCCATTGAAACTCGGCTTCACTACTGTGCTAATGTGACCAGAAAAAACTATGAAGAACAAGTGTAACATGCCAAAGGTAGAACTTTGCTCATCAAAGCGAGACCATGTCATAGGAGATGACTGTTCAATTATTAATGATGCATTATATCCATTCATAAGGCCTAATGAGGGCCCAAGGCATGGAGCCACGCCTCTCTCACGAGAGCTGCTACACCGCCAGACATACAAGATCGAATCGTACTACAGCGGCTCTGATGCTTGTCAGATGTGGCAGGGCTTGGGAACTATTACAGACTACAAAGGGAAGCACAGCTGAGAGCTGCCCAGTGACACGAGCCTACCCGACGAGCTAAATTACTTTTATGCTCGTTTCGAGGAAAATAACACTGAAAATGGCATGAGAGCACCAACTGTTCCGGAAGACTGTGTGATCATGCTCTCCGCAGCCGATGTGAGTAAGACCTTAAAACTGGTCAACATTCACAAGGCCGCCGGGCCAGAAGGATTACCAGAACGTGTACTGTGAGCAAGCACTGACCAACTGGCAAGTGTTTTCACTGACATTTTCAACGTCTCCCTGTCCGAGTCTGTAATGCCAACATGTTTTAATCAGACCACCATAGTCCCTGTGCCCAAGAACACTAAGGTAACCTGCTTAAATGACTACCGACCCGCAGCACTCACGTCTGTAGCCATGAAGTGCTTTGATCATGGCTCACATCAACACTATCATATTTTACTGCTCTTTAATTACTTTTTACTTTTATTTCTTATTCTTATCTGTATTTTTTTTAAACTGCGTTTTTGGTTAGGGGCTCATAAGTAAGCATTTCACTGTAAGGTCTACTACACCTGTTGTATTCAGCATTTCACTGTAAGGTCTACTACACCTGTTGTATTCAGCATTTCACTGTAAGGTCTACTACACCTGTTGTACTCAACATTTCACTGTAAGGTCTACCTACACCTGTTGTATTCAACATTTCACTGTAAGGTAACCTGTTGTATTCGGTGCATGTGGTTAATAACATTTGATTAGATTACATGTCTCCAAATCAGCAGTTAGCCACTGATTCCTACCAAACCACTCATTGTTGAATTTGCGATTTCCAACTTGTTGTTTTTTATTTATTTTTTATTTTACCTTTATTTAACCAGGCAAGTCAGTTAAGAACACATTCTTATTTTCAATGACGGCCTGGGAACAGTGGGTTAACTGCCTGTTCAGGGGCAGAACGACAGATTTGTACCTTGTCAGCTCGGGGGTTTGAACTCGCAACCTTCCGGTTACTAGTCCAACGCTCTAACCACTAGGCTACGTAATGTCCAATGGGTGATGAGCACCGATACGTTTTATCTATAATTTCTCTTCATATGACAAGGTTTGAAAAGGATTTGCCAGTAGATTGATGACTTCATTCTCGATTATTATTGTCTAGATTTTGAAAGTATGATGTTGACATGATCAGTACAATCAAAGCTACAGCAGATGTAACGCGATTTGATGTCATTTTATCCATGGCCAATGACCTTGAGCCTTCTTTGATCGGCACTACTAATGTAACTCTATGGCAGCAGCCAAGATGCTTGCATTTTCGAGCTCTCCCCGTAGAATTTGCGGTGACGTAGTGTCCCCATGACTGACAGAACACTGAGCCAATCACAGCACAACTAGAGAACATTACCAACCCCTACGCTCTGTGTTTTCCATTGGCTGCCCCATCACCACAGAGAGCAATGAGCTAGGCTGAAACACCTGCATTTTGGAGCTGCCTTACTCAAGAAAGCACTGAGCTAGGCTGAAACACCTACATTTTGGAGCTGCCTTACTCAAGAAAGCACTGAGCTAGGCTGAAACACCTGCATTTTGGAGCTGCCTTACTCAAGAAAGCAAACAAGTGACCATATTTGTATGGTTATAGAAGTACATCGGGCCGTTTCTTTCTGCCGATGCAAATTTAAATAAATGTATACAAAATTACCCGATTTAGTCATTTTAAATATTACTATTATACATTTTATACGTACAAATTATACCCATCCACAAAGTTTTTAATGCTGATCAATTGCCTTGCGCAAAGTATTAAAATACTAAAATACTACTTAAACAGGAAAGACTCTTGGGTCTATAATCCCCATTAGTTTGATATCAAAGTCGATCAGTTAGCAAACAATGACGTTTCTCATTTCACCCTTTCAATTGTCTTCTTGTGTACATATAATTAATTTCATTACATATTAACCATATCGATTGCATAATTGGCCTATGAGGATCCGTAGGGCCGTGATCATTGACAATTCACATTACACAATATGTTTGAAGCGTGCGCTCCAAGCCACGCTCCGCGGTAATAACGATAAGCAATAACTGATGGCCCATCCCCCGATTGCCACAGATAGTTCAGATGAAAGGTAACAGAGTCGGTGGATTTACGCGAATTCATGGACGCACAGAACTTCTGGATCAGACGGAGTTAAGGAAGAGAAAGCAGCGAGGTCAGGCGATGGCAATTTCCTCCTTTTATGGAGTTGAGATCTGTCGGACATTTCCACCTGACCTAATTAAAGCGCCCCTGGCCCAGCTGAGTAAATGGCAATGAATTAAAGGATTATTCCACCAACTCCATGGGCCTTTTCGACACTGATCATACATAAGTCACAAACTAGCATGGTAAAGTAAATCATGTCTAGAACCATGACACGAATACACAATCTAGTGGGCTAAATGTGGGACATTCAGAGTCAGTGAGGGTCAGCGGTTACAATCAACACCACAGCCCACGTTTAGCTGGTTAGCAGAGCTAGTCCTCTTATGAGAGTCTCACTTTCAATACTATACATTTAGCATATTCATTCTCAATTTACACAGCATGTTTCAAGTTGTGGATTTAATATCTGTGGAGAAGAAGGAGACCGAAGTTGTGCCTTCATCATGGGTCCAGGAGGGCATGAGCTACTGGCCCCCTTATATAGCCACAGAACACAAGGGCAGTGAAACGTCAAGCACCTGGGTCTGTTTGATATGAACGTCAGGTACACTAGAGGTGAGTTAATGTTATATTTGCAGTCAACTATTTATAACTGACATCAACCTCCTGAGACAACAACATGTATCTGCAATCTAAACACAATACATTAATATTCCCTTACAGACACATATGAAGAGGCTCACTGTAGGCTTCCTATGGCTGTGGTCCGATCTGATCTTCAGACTGAGGAGGAGGATGACCGCCCCGTATATATGAAGAGAAAATACATTAATATTCCCTTACAGACACATATGAAGAGGCTCGCCGTAGGCTTCCTGTGGCTGTGGTCCGATCTGATCTTCAGACTGAGGAGGAGGATGACCGCCCCGTATATATGAAGAGAAAAGGAAGCTATAACAACTATATATACTTTTCTCAGTGGATGGCCTAAATATCCAACATCGGACCACAGCCATAGGAAGCCTACTTCACTGGTCATTCTGGTCATTCTTATGAGTTCAATAACCTTATATTTTTACCAGGGGATAGTTACAGGGGATGAATGAGCCAATTGTAAACTAGGGATTATTATGTGACCGTGATGGTTTGAGGGCCAGATTGGGAATTTAGTGAGGACACCAGGGTTAACACCCCTACTCTTACAATAAGTGCCATGGGATCAGGACACCCATTTAACCTCCCATCTGAAAGACAGCACCAAGACAGTGTCACTGCCCTGTAGCATTGGGATATTTTTTAGACCAGAGGAAAGAGTGCCTCCTACTGGTCCTCCAACACCACTTCCAGCAGCATCTGGTCTCCCATCCAGGGACTAACCAGGACCAACGCTGCTTAGCTTCAGAAGCAAGCCAGCGGTGGTATGCTGCTGCCAATACACCTGGAATTTCAGATAGGCCAACAGAGGAAAGAGTGCCTCCTACTGGCCCTCCAACACCACTTCCAGCAGCATCTGGTCTCCCATCCAGGGACTAACCAGGACCAACGCTGCTTAGCTTCAGAAGCAAGCCAGCGGTGGTATGCTGCTGCCAATACACCTGGAATTTCATATAGGCCAACAAGGATGGAGCTCAACATTCATAAACAACAGCAGCCAGTGTGATTGTAAGTGTTACATGTGAAGTACATATTGTGGCCTCCACCAACATCAAAGTTACCCTGATCTACTGTATAATGTGATTGCGTTGATTATGTTGTTTATATTTATCTTGATAACTTTAACTACTGAAATAATGTGAGGGGTTAAACACAACAGTGTTCTGTTGTGTATTTTTGCAGCAATTTTTCGTGAGATCTTAAACTTCATAGAAATGATTAAGCAGCTGCAAAAGCTCCAGGCAAACAGATCAACCCTGGATGAGGTTCCAGATTTGACAGACCTTCGACTTCCAATGTCCTCGCTGGAAGACTTGAGGAGAGTTGAGGGCCAACTTTCAGATCAAGACTTAAAAAAGAACCTGGTATGACAAGATATCATTATGTATTGCTGAAAAGTAATCAACCAATCCACAATCTGACCCAAGGTACCATTTCAGCTTTCTTCAAATTAGTATTACATTCATCATATACAAGTTTAGTTTTTTTAGTCCATGTATTTGGTACTGTCTGGAGGGATGACCACTAAGGAGAATCTTTGGAGAATCCTCTCAAATCTCCTTTCAAATGGCCTGGCCATGAAAATGGCCAATGGGAAACAGGCTTTTGAACTTCTTGCCTAAAAAAGTGTTGTTATCGGTAAGTTTGCATGGGGCAGAGAGGCATAATGTCACAGAAGTGATTAATTAAATAAAACAGGCAAGCATGTCAATTTGATTGTCAGCAGGGAAGTTCATTATTACAACACAGTTTTCAAGGCAGGAAGAATATAATGAAATGGAAATATTTCACAAAAACCCGTTGATAAAACAATTTGGTAGGGCTAGGGGAGTTGCATAAACTATGAGTCATATTTCAGGCTGTATCTCAATAAGTGTTTTATTTTCTCTCTAGCTGATATTTACAAAGGTGATGTGCGTCGCAGACATTCTGAAGTTCCTGATGTGGAGATAGAAAAATCCATCGACTGACAGACATGGATGGAGAAAAAGGAGAGCGAGTGAGAAGTGACCAGACCTTGGAGGAGTGATGGAGAAAACTGAATGCCTACCAGAGCTTAAATAGAAAGAAAGCTTAAATAGAAAGAAAGCTTAAATAGACTAAATCAAACAACTTCTCATTGTTTCTGTGATCAAAAAATGTAATTAACATTTAAATATAATTCTTTAATGTAACAAAAATGACAACTCACTTTTCGACCAAATGAGCAGTTACTGCCTTTTTGCTTGGGAGGGCAGTATGTACAGTGCCTTGCGAAAGTATTCGGCCCCCTTGAACTTTGCGACCTTTTGCCACATTTCAGGCTTCAAACATAAAGATATAAAACTGTATTTTTTTGTGAAGAATCAACAACAAGTGGGACACAATCATGAAGTGGAACGACATTTATTGGATATTTCAAACTTTTTTAACAAATCAAAAACTGAAAAATTGGGCTTGCAAAATTATTCAGCCCCTTTACTTTCAGTGCAGCAAAGGTGCAGAAGTTCAGTGAGGATCTCTGAATGATCCAATGTTGACCTAAATGACTAATGATGATAAATACAATCCACCTGTGTGTAATCAAGTATAAATGCACCTGCACTGTGATAGTCTCAGAGGTCCGTTAAAAGCGCAGAGAGCATCATGAAGAACAAGGAACACACCAGGCAGGTCCGAGATACTGTTGTGAAGAAGTTTAAAGCCGGATTTGGATACAAAAAGATTTCCCAAGCTTTAAACATCCCAAGGAGCACTGTCAAGCGATAATATTGAAATGGAAGGAGTATCAGACCACTGCAAATCTACCAAGACCTGGCCGTCCCTCTAAACTTTCAGCTCATGCAAGGAGAAGACTGATCAGAGATGCAGCCAAGAGGCCCATGATCACTCTGGATGAACTGCAGAGATCTACAGCTGAGGTGGGAGACTCTGTCCATAGGACAACAATCAGTCGTATATTGCACAAATCTGGCCTTTATGGAAGAGTGGCAAGAAGAAAGCCATTTCTTAAAGATATCCATAAAAAGTGTCGTTTAAAGTTAGCCACAAGCCACCTGGGAGACATACCAAACATGTGGAAGAAGGTGCTCTGGTCAGATGAAACCAAAATTGAACTTTTTGGCAACAATGCAAAACGTTATGTTTGGTGTAAAAGCAACACAGCTCATCACCCTGAACATACCATCCCCACTGTCAAACATGGTGGTCATTTAGGTCAACATTGGATCATTCAGAGATCCTCACTGAACTTCTGGAGAGAGTTTGCTGCACTGAAAGTAAAGGGGCTGAATAATTTTGCACGCCCAATTTTTCCGTTTTTGATTTGTTAAAAAAGTTTGAAATATCCAATAAATGTCGTTCCACTTCATGATTGTGTCCCACTTGTTGTTGATTCTTCACAAAAAAATACAGTTTTATATCTTTATGTTTGAAGCCTGAAATGTGGCAAAAGGTCGCAAAGTTCAAGGGGGCCGAATACTTTCGCAAGGCACTGTATAAGGACATGCACATTGTATACCAAATTCTTATCCCCATAGAGCTGGCAAAGTGCTCTGCAAAAGACACCAGCAAAGTCTTTAGCAGTCACACATCTGAACACATAGGGAATGACAAGCTAGATTTGATACTGCAACTGAAAGGAGCACGAAATGATTGTACACCGGTGCACTCAAAACATTGTAAAGCACAACTGGCCCAGTGTATAACAAAAATTGTCTGAATTCTGTAGCCTTCCACCTGTGTCTTTCAGCAACAGCCCTAGGCTTTCTCAGAGGGAGTATAGCTTTTTAGAGAAAGTCGATTCTGAGACTTTACCTTGAAAATGCAAACCATATGCTGTACATTTATCACACCCAGCGTAGCCCATGTGTGACTTGATGCCTTTGATGAAAGTCTGTGCAGGGGCATCACCCATTACTGAACTAATTGTAGTGAAGAGTTGTTTCCCTTTAAACATGAAGCCAGAGTGTAACTGTTTAGCTTCTTCCACTAAATCTTTTAGATACACTGCCAATGAATTTGGTTTCTTAATGTTAAATCCTTGCATTAGTCCCAATATGGGCCACAGCTGCATAGAATAACTTTTGAAAAGAGGAAGCCCATCAAAATTGAGTTGTAATTTCAACATGTACCTATTTGGGAGTTTCTGCCAAAGTTTGACAAGTGTGCCAAGATAGAGAATACCAAAGTTTTAAAAAAGTGCCACCAGCAACCCTGTTAACACTTTAGCCTGTTGGTATTGAGGAGGGTCCTTGCATCTTTTGGTTGGATGATGGAACCTCAGAATCGAAAAGCAGGGCTGTTAACACTTTAGCCTGTTGGTATTGAGGAGGGTCCTTGCATCTTTTGGTTGGATGATGGAACCTCAGAATCGAAAAGCAGGGCTGTTAACACTTTAGCCTGTTGGTATTGAGGAGGGTCCTTGCATCTTTTGGTTGGATGATGGAACCTCAGAATCGAAAAGCAGGGCTGTTAACACTTTAGCCTGTTGGTATTGAGGAGGGTCCTTGCATCTTTTGGTTGGATGATGGAACCTCAGAATCGAAAAGCAGGGCTGTTAACACTTTAGCCTGTTGGTATTGAGGAGGGTCCTTGCATCTTTTGGTTGGATGATGGAACCTCAGAATCGAAAAGCAGGGCTGTTAACACTTTAGCCTGTTGGTATTGAGGAGGGTCCTTGCATCTTTTGGTTGGATGATGGAACCTCAGAATCGAAAAGCAGGGCTGTTAACACTTTAGCCTGTTGGTATTGAGGAGGGTCCTTGCATCTTTTGGTTGGATGATGGAACCTCAGAATTCGAAAAGCAGGGCTGTTAACGCAACTAATGTTATTCCATATTCAAGTAGCCTTTGAAACGGTCCGGTGGACTTTCAACCTTATCGTCAACCATCTCCTCAGCATCATCAACCTCACCCTGACCTCCACCTTCTACACCTGCAGTGTCCATCAACGCATCCACAAACAGTTCATCCTCAAAATCCTGACCACTGAACAACGTTTCCTCAGCGGCCTCATTGGACATATAAAATGTCTGAGGAACAGCATTATTTTCAACATGAAGTGTAGACTGCTCTTGTTGGATAGAGGTCAGAAATCTTGATACGTTTGCAGTATACCTTCACCGGATGTTTGTATTCTGAAAACATCTCAGTCATTTCTGACAAACGTCAGCTCTAAAACACACATAGCTGAACTGAATTACTAAAGGAAAGTGACTTGCATTCATTCTTAGGAACCTTAATCACCTTTGTTGGCCGAATAGCTGGCTGGCTGCAGGAGGAAGAGCTGGGGCTACTGCTGGAATTAGCTGGCAGGTTAGCGAGACAGAGCAGAGATTTTTAGGTGTCAAGGTGACTGCATTTACTTCTTATGGCTGCAGAGTCAGTATTGAGTAGCTTGGATGAAAGGTGCCCATATCAAATGGCCTGCTCCTCAGTCATAGTTGCTAATATTTGCATATTATTAGTAGTATTGGATAGAAAACACTGAAGATTCTAAAACTGTTTGAATGATGTCTGTGAGTATAACAAAACTCATAATGGCAGGCAAAATCCTGAGTTGAAATCAAAACAGGAAGTCAGAAATCTGAGCTTGTATGTATTCACCAGAGTCCCCAATGAAACCCCCTTGATATATGAATGATGTTGCACTGCCTAGGGGTTCCACTAGATGTCAACCATCAATATAAATTATAATGAGGCTTCTATGTTGTTGTGGGAGTGAATGAGAGCAGAATATATCAGATGTCCATCAAGCTGCCATTTTGTGATGCACCTTTTCCTCATGGTAGTCACTTGTGTTCCATTGCTCACGAAGAGAAGAAAGAATTCTCCGGTTGGAACTTTATTGAAGCTATATGTTAAAAACCTCCTAATGATTGATTCTGTACTTAGTTGAAATGTTTCTTCGACCGGTAATATAACTTTTTGAAGTTTTTGTCCGTTATAACGCTGACCAGAATTAGCGTTTGGATATGTATACCAAACGCCTAACAAAAGAAGGTATTTGGACATAAATAATGGACATTTTCTAACAAAACAAACATTTATTGTTGACCTGGGATTCCTGGAGTGCTTTCTGATGTAGACCATCAAAGGTAAGGGAATATTTATCATGTCATTTTTTGTTTATGTGGATGCCATCTTTGCGGCTGTGGTATTTTTACTTTTGAGCGCCGTCTCAGATCATTGCATGCGTTTCTTTTCCCGTAAAGTTTTTTGGAAATCTGACACAGCGGTTGCATTAAGGAGAGGTATATCTATAATTCCATGTGTATAACAGTATTTCTGTTGAATGATGGGGCTATGCAAAATCACTTGATGTTTCTGGAACTAGTGAATCTAACACGCCAATGTAAATTTGTCTATTTTTAAAATAGAAATATGAACTTTATCAAACAAAACAAGTCCTATGAGTGTCATCTGATGAAGATAATTCAAGGTTAGTGATTCATTTTATCTTTATTTCTGGTTTCTATGAATGCTATATTTTGCTGGAAAATGGCTGTGCTTATTTTGGTTTTGCGGAGACCTAACATAATCATTTGTGGTGTTTCGCTGAAAAGCCTATTTGAAATCGGACACTTTGGTGGGATTAACAACAAGAAAAGCTTTAAAATGATATAAGACGTGTTTTAGGAATTGTAACTTTGAGATTTCTGTGGTTTGAATTTGGCGCCCTCTATTTTCACTGGTAGTTTAATTTACTTTTCTATTATATTAACATTTAATATTACAAAAATGATCCAGTTACTTAATGACCAAATTGGATAAGAAATATTATTTTCCATTGGAAGTTTAACGTTATATTGTAAACACAATCACACAACCACAGAAACACATAACATGAACGCACCCTGATTTCCCAATCATTTTACCAGATCATTTAGCAAACGATACCACAAAATATCATAAATAGATTACCTTTAACGTTAGAACTGTCACAAAATAACAATAATTAGATGGCCTGCTATTTTGTTTCCATCTTAACAAAAGGGGCGTCTAATTATTCTTATTTTGTGACAGTTCTAACATCACAATACATCCGCACATACCCACATACTGTGCTTTCTATGTTCTCTGTGCGCTGTGTTTTTATCCCGATCATGTTCCAGTTCCTTATATTTGAAGATTTTTTTATTTAGCTAATTATCCTTTATTCTAATGCTTTATCTATTTATAAAATACTATAAATAGAAAGTTGAATACTCATTATTTTACCACATTCCCTATCTGGAATAGTATAGTGTTGTTGCAGTTTATTTAATTAGTTTATTGTTTTCCTATATATTTTTTCTATTACAATTCCTACCATGGATGGTTTTCCATTATTCAATTCCTCTGTGGAATATTTAGAATAGTCATGGAGTAGTCTTGTAACATTTGGTTATTAATATATAGTTTATCGACTACAAGAGCTACACGTTTCACTTTTAATCTATTCTCCATGACGAGTGGGTACAAAACTTTGTACGGTACTGCAATTTCCTTCGGGAACAGATCACTCATGCCTATTTTCGTGCCAGCGAGTCTTTTACCCAGGCTTTTAACCATTATTTTTATCTATAAAGAATGCAAATTTGGCAACGATTGGGTGCTCATCTCTGTCCTATACGGTGTACACGTTCAATTTGGATTTTGTCTAAAACATCGCCTGGGATCTGAGCACTGTAAGAAATAATTCTTTCAGGATTTTCGCCATTTTCTTTGATACCAGCAAGTACCAGATTTTCTCTCATAGATCTATTCTGTATGTCAAGTAAGGCTTGTCTTAAAAACATGTTCTCCTTTTTAAGTTCATTAAAGTCCATTTCCATCTTATTGACTGTACCTTTTAGCTTGTTTCTTTCTTCACCTTTACTGACTAATTCAAGTATGCCCAGTTTCTCATCTATTGACTTTAACAGATCGGTGTCCACCCTTACCATTCCGGGTGGTGGAAAGCATAATTCAAGTATGCCCAGTCTGTCATTTATTGGCTTTAACAGATCGGTTTCCACCCTTACCATTCCAGGTGGTGGAAAGCATAATTCTACTGTGTCCGTCGAGGAGTCCCTTTTTGGGGGGGATTGGATCTCTATGTTTAGTCTCAGTCATGGTTTGATAATATTGGTTGATACATTTCTCTAGCCGTATAATTTGTTATGTGTTGTTAACAACTTCCAGTGAAACTGGAGGGCGCGCGATTCAAATAAATAATCATAACAATTATGGATATTAAACATTTAGGTACATTCAAGTGGTCTATCGGTTGAAAGCTTAAATTCTTGTTAATCTAACTGCAATGTCCGATTTACAGTAGCTATTACAGGGAAAGCATGCCATGCGATTTGAGGACGGCACCCCACATCAAAATATATTACCACCGGCATAGATTTCATAAATTCACAAATAGCGATTAAATATTCACTTACTTTTAAAAAATCTTCCTCTGATTTGTCATCCAAAGGGTCCCAGCTATAACGTGTCGTTTTGTTACATAAAATACTTCTTTATATATACAATATGTCTTACGGAAACAAGTGTGTTCAATAGGAAACCGATTTTAGCAGGTGCGTCTTGTCTTCATGGCGAGCGCAAACACAAATTTCCAAGACTGTGTCCCTGTACTAAAACTGGTATCTCTTATTCATTATGGAAGTTACAAGCCTGAAACCTTGATCATAGACTGCTGACACCCTGTGGAAGCCATATGAATTGCATCCTGGGAGCTAGAATTGAGTATGCCCTTATACTTGCCATTGTAAGAGCTTGGTCTTTCTCAAACAATTTCAGGTTGTTTTTTCTATGGATTTACTCCTACCATATCTATTGTGTTATATTCTCCTACATTATTTTAACACATATACAAACATCAAAGTGTTTTCTTTCCAATGGTACCAATTAAATGCTTATCCAGGCTTCAGGGCCTGAGCAACAGGCAGTTTACTTTGGGCACGTCATTCAGGCAGAAATTGAGGAAAAAAGGGGCCTAGCCCTAAGAAGTTATAATTTGTTTCGTGTTGTTATCCAGATTGAAGGTTATTACCCACGAATGTGGAGTGAAGTGCTAATATTTAGTCAAACTTACAGATATTGAATATTACGTTTTTATCTTGAGGCGATCTGCTCCGGTTTGTTCAGTCCGCCATCTGGCCTACTTTGCAATACTTCCTATTATGCAATTGTTTCTAGTCACAACCAGAGAGCAGTATATCGCCACAACCTCATGAAAAAAGAACTAACTTACTATGAATCACTACGTTATAAGTTCTACTCAAATACGTGTTTCACCAGTTATTTAATACATGAGTGGTAAGTCATTACTGATGATGTTGGCTGATTTCCTTACGTGAACTGAACTCAATAAAATCGTTTAAATGGTTGCGTTTATATTTTTGTTCAGTATACATGATAATATTAAATTGTCTTTATATTTCACAAAAAATGTAGGTCCCAACACATAATATGAAAGTTAATTCTGACAGTGTAAAAGGCCCTTAGTTGACTCTAAAATGTTGTGTTCTATACCCATTTCAAGAGAAACAAGTTATTAATGTGTTTGATAAGATGAAAGAATCTCTCAGGGAACCCTATGTACTACGAACCCTCCCTGCTTGCAACAATGCTTCCTCTCTCTGTATCTCCTTTGTCTCCCTCATTATAGCTTGACTCAATACTCACTGTAAAGAAAATGTATTTTGAGCTACCTAGCTAGACATCTGATTGAAATATCAGCACCTATTTACCAGTTGTAAATGAATTCTCAGAGAGTCATGTTTTATTGGGGGGGAGGGGGGTGTCTGACACAGAAGGCATAGAGGGATGTTTATAAAATGTTTTCCATTGGACAGAGGGGCGAGTGAATGGCCGTTAACTAGGCAAATCCGGGGGAGCAGGCGAACATAATCATTTATGATTCCACTCGTTCGCAGAGGTAGGCGCAATTACAACTCAGATCAAGAAGCCTTCTGACCATTAATCAACGCTGGGAACGCAATAATAAGTGGGTTAACGATAAATAAATAAATAAAAAGGTGAGTAAACAGCATTTACCCTCTACTACATCCCTGGATAGGTCTGACAAAACCATTCATAAACATTAATATCCTGCCAGGCAGGCTAGAATCTACATTTGCCCTGTATTTGAGCTATCAGTCAGTTCTGTACCTGCCTGGCTGAGTGGCAGTGTGGGTGGAATGAGCGAGCTTGCCAGACAACCAGAGCGCAAAACACTAGTCTGCCTGGATAGGATCTGCTCATGCAAGTGAACTAGCAACAATGCTTAATCTCCCTTTATACACTTTGGACATGCCGTGGTAGTACCCAACTCACTAAAAACAAAGGTCATGTGATGGAAAATGTTATGTTGGTGGTTTTCTATTTACCAATTTCTATGTTCTATGTTTGTGCTTTTCTATAAAAAAGATTCAGTGTTCATGCAAGTGCCTGATTGAATGAATCCTCACACCCAGAACCTTGTTTAGAGAAAGGGATATCTCAGTTTCAAGGTCTCAGCTTAGAGAGAAGAAGTCTCCTGAGGTATTGGTCTGTAACATGCATGACCCAGTATTGGTCGGTCACATGAATGAAGCAAACGTTAATGATTAATCAATTATGAATAAGCTATATCATGCAAATATGATTTGTCTGCAGTATATAAGAGAACTAACGGGACTGCCCCGTTAGAGCTTCTGACAGATGTTCACTATAGTGCATTAAGGCTTCTTCTTTGGACTTTATATGGGGGTTGGCAACCAACTTTATGGTGCATTACCACCACCAACTGTACTGGAGTGTGGACCTCAGTTAAAAAGAGGCCTTTCTACTGACTCTGAAAAACACCAAAAGAAAGATGCCTTAGGCATGCTGCAGAAGAAGGAGGCATGAGGACTGCAGATGTGGCCAATGTCCGTACTGTGAAACGCCTACGACAACGCTACAGGGAGACAGGGCGGACAGCTGATTGTCCTTTCAGTGGCAGACCACGTGTAACAACACATGCAGTCCATGAGGAGGAGATGCACTGCAGTACTTAATGCAGCTGGTAGCCACACCAGATACTTATTGATTTTGACCCCCCCTTTGTTCAGGGACACATTATTCCATTTCTGTTAGTCACATGTCTGTGGAACTTGTTCAGTTTATGTCTCAGTTGTTGAATCTTGTTATGTTCATACAAATATTTACACATGTTAAGTTTGCTGAAAATAAATGCAGTTGACAGTGAGAGGATGTTTCTTTTTTTTGCTGAGTTTATATATATATGCCCAGCCCGGGAAAAAAAATGTATTCAAATAATAATTGTGCCATTATACAATTCAGTGCGTAAAACCTACCGCATAGACCTATTACGCACGGCAGAAAAGCATTTTAATAAGCAGTTTTGAGATGTCTTTACTTAAATCAAACAAATTCGAGTAATTGCCTATTTTTGAGTGTTGACTGTGTTATTATGCATACTGGATGGACTGGTTACCTCATGCTACGCTCCAAACATTCTATCCATGAGTCTGGGAAAGAATGTATAGGCCTAGGCAATGCTGTTGGTGCATTGATTGTGCTTACAGAGTTACAATTCTAGTGCATTTGTATGAATTTGTATTTGATTTTGAATAGCCAAGTAATAGGGCATATTTTACCTTTTTATAATTAATAGGCTGCCAAATTAGCTAGAATATCTCACCACCGTGCGTTTTCATCTCCTCGCTCTCCTCTGGAGTGTGCAGCAAGCGGGGCTGTCAACAGTTTAATGACATATGTTTCATTGTGAAAACATGCTACTATCGATGTTCCCTAACAGATTTCACTTGGTTTCACAAATTAAGCACTGGGTAGCTGCAGGACCAGGGTTGGAAAGCCCATGCCATACAGAGTTTGGGTGAAATATCACCTGTGCGGAATATCACCTGTCGCGCAGCTAGAGGCTGCATGATCCTCAAAAAGTGGTTGATGCATGTTGTGAAATAAGTGTGTTCTTATAAGCCCAGACATTTCTATATGCCAGACATTTCTTTATGCCGTGTGAAAGCAGAGTTTTGATGGCTGCAATTAAAAAGAGTAGGATGGCAGCTGCTACTATATTTATTTATCAGCTGCTAACATAAAGCACATGCTCTGCTATAAAACCGTATTAAAAAATGAACCACAGAAAGAAGCCTCGAGTGCATACGGATGCCATCATTTTTCCCCAGCTCCTGTTCCTGCCTATTTAATAAGTGTAAAGACGAGATTAAATTGAGAATAACATGAAATAATGGCATGGGACTTATAATCATATCTTGTCTGCTAAATTAACTAGCCTACATCCTATGGCATGGAGCATAGCCAGTTTATTTATATTCTCTTCTTCTGAAATACATTTTGTTCATATGTGACCCGTTACAGGAAACTAGGCGTATACCATTACTTCACAGGAGAGCCGTTTGAATGTAAACTCTTTCTTTTAAATCAAAATACATTTTTTGGGAACATGTGAACTTTCACCTTGATAACAAACTTGTATGTCATCTGTAAATACGAATAAAATTGTTAAATTACGAGTCAAGTTGGTTTAGCCACAGAAAAAGTCAGCAACCTTACCGCTAGCCATGATTGTCTGAGATAATTAGTGGGCTGGACATGCTGAGAGATGAGTTTGGATTGGCCTGCCATACAGCACGCTTCTGTCTAGTTGAGGCGGTCAGTATGTGTAGGTAATCATGTCTAACGATGCTTTAAAAAAAATTGTAAAACAAAAAAACTGCATAAGTGTTGCTCTCCACTTTCTGGAGGACCAAGTTTTGAAATCAGTGGAATTTGAGTATGACAGCTAAAGAGATGGAGAAAACATCTGTCTCAGGATTACATCTTCAAACTAAAGGCAACCATGGCATCTGACAGGAGACGAGTCCATCCATGCTATATATGGTTAAGATGGTCTAGCTAGCTACATTTTCATATTACACATTTCTAATTGACAATGCTAGCTAAATTTACGTGTATTATCTTATTATTTGTATCTCAGCCATTTGAGATACCCCAAATTTAACCTGGTTGGTTAGCTACCTGCAGATTCATGCAGGGTAGTCACGTCATGAGTTGGAATTATGGTTCATTGTTTACCTAGCTAGCTACATGTCTTAACAAAAGACTCATCTGAGTGTGCCAGAGCGCAGAATAACTGATGAATTTACGAACATTCAACACCCGTTGAATATGGCCGGTGTCAGTAAACGTCGGCAAAAATACGTAATTAAATTGTTGCCAGCAGCAGTTACAGTCACCAACGCTCTGGATAACATGAAAATAGCCTAACCAACTCTGTTAGGGCGAGTAAAATGGACCGAGTGGGGTGTTCTCTCATTTCTGTCTGGAAGTAAGCTAGCCAATGTTAACCAGTTAGCTTGGGTGCTTGACTGCCATTGTGAGGTCAGCACGTTCTGTTCAACCCTACTCATCAGCCAGAGCGTCCCAGTGTGCGAAACGCTCTGAATTTAACGGTCAAAAGTTTTAGAACACCTCATCATTCTAGGGTTTTTCTTTATTTGTACTATTTTCTACATTGTAGAATGATAGTGAAGACAAACTATGAAATAACACGTAGTAACCAAACAAAGTGTTAAACAAATCAAATTATTTTATATTTGAGATTCTTCAAATAGCCACCCTTTGCCTTGACAGCTTTGCACACCCTTGGTATTCTCTTAACCAGCTTCACCTGGAATGCTTTTCCAACAGTCTTAAAGGAGTTCCCACATGTCCGCTTCATTCCAAACCATATCAATTTGGTTGAGGTCTGGGGATTGTGGAGGCCAGGTCATCTGATGCAGCACTTCATCACTCTCCTTCATGGTCAAATATCCCTTACACAGCCTGGACATGCGTTGGATCATTGTCTTGTTGAAAAACAAATGGTAGTCCCACTACCCCAAACCAGATGGGATGGCGTATCGCTGCATTATGTTGTGGTAGCCATGCTGGTTAAGTGTGCCTTGAATTCTAAATAAATCACTGACAGTGTCACCAGCAAAGCACCCCCACACAATAACACCTCCTCCTCCATGCTTTATGGTGGAAAAAACACATGCAGAGATCATCCGTTCACCCACACCATGTCTCACAAAGTCACGGTGGTTGGAACCAAACATCTCCAATTTGGACTCCAGACCAAAGGGCAAATTTCCACCGGTCTAATGTCCATTGCTCATGTTTCTTGGCCCAAGCAAGAATTTTCTTCTCATTGGTGTGCTTTAGTAGTGGTTTCTTTGCAGCAATTTGACCATGAAGGTCTGATTCACACAGTCTCCGATGAACAGCTGATGTTGATGTGTCTGTTACTTGAACTCTGAAGCATTTGTTTGGGCTGCAATGTCTGAGGCTGGTAACTCTAATGAACTTATCCTCTGCAGCAGAGGTAACTCTGATCTTCCTCTGTTTGCAATCCCAATGCTCATTGTTACACAATGAATGGTCTTTTGTTTGATAAAATACATTTTTATAGCCTAACACGAAACATTTTGAACCGCTTGTGTCGTGAATTCCGTCTCATTCAAATTTCGACGTCACATTCGATGTAAATACACACACTAAACGTGACTTTCAGTCATGTTTGGTTTCATTGCAATCAACTGGTTTGTTTGTAACACAACCTAACTTGATGGGTCATTTCGCGGGACTTACTGACTGAAAGAAACCGATTTGAAGACAACAAGTAATAACATTGTGCACCAATGATATGACCGCTGTTTTGTTGGTTGACTGTATTTTAACCCAATGACCACTGATCGTCTTGAAATCTAGCTGGGTAGATAGCCAATGAGCTGAGGTAAACGGCAATATGCAACCCATGTAGTAAACTCCTGCGTAAAGACGGTCATTCGCCATTGAAGATTCATACTGGAAGGAGCCAAGCTCCTTCCAGTATGAATAGCAGCACTATTTCGGTAATGCGCATCTTCACCTCTGTCATTGCCAACAAAGGGTATATAACAAGGTATTGAGAAACTTTTGTTATTGACCAAATACTTATTTTCCACCATAATTTGCAAATAAATTCATAAAAAATCCTACAATGTGATTTTTATGGATGTTTTTTCTTCTCATTTTGTCTGTCATAGTTGAAGTGTACCTATGATAAATTACAGGCCTCGTCTTTTTAAGTGGGAGAACTTGCACAATTGGTGGCTGACTAAATACTTTTTTGCCCCACTGTTTGTGTGTGTGTGTGTGTGTGTATATGCATGTACATGTGTGTGTGTGTATATATATATATATATATGGAATGGAGTAGAATGTAACAGCAAACCCACATCGCAACACAGCGACCATGCTTCCTCCACGCAGTCTACATATTATGAATTAGTGTGAGCATGGTCGAGATTCATGTCTGCCGCTCCACCCCACCCCCACATGAAATAGCCTATTTGAGGCAGGCCCACAACAATGGCCAAAGTGAAATGGAACAGCACTTTATGTTCCCTGTACTCTATATGTGTTTTATTAAACCCGTGTAGCTACAGGGCTCATATGTGAAACTATTCTAACTGAACATTTTATTTCACAGTGACACTGACTCCGAATGGGAGCCCCCAGTGCCACGGTGTCCATCCCCCACTGAAGCTGGTTCATCCACCCGGACACCTGCTGTCTCCGGCTCCACACCTCCCGGGCATCTAGCGGTGTGAAGGCACTGACAATGAAGCGGAGGAGGGGAAGTGTGCCACCAGCTAACGAAGGGACAGAAGGGCGTTGGCACACCGTCCTAGAAGATGATGTGGAGCCACCTCAACCAACATTTAGGCCGAAAAGGAAGCCAGGACCTCAGGTGAACATGACCGCAACTTACAGCCCCCTTCAGCTTTTTCAGCTGTTTTTCACCCAATCCGTTGTCAATTCACTCCTGTCTAACATGAAGAAGAATGGGGAGAAGAAGCAAGCAGGCAAAAAGGTAGCATGGAAGCCCATATCCATGTCAGACTTTTTCTGTAACCTTTCACTGGTCGTCTAAATGGGGCTGGTGAGGCTGAAAAGCCTGAGGGACTACTGGAAAACATCATCTCTCTACCAACTGCCTTTCCCCATGACTGTTATGTCCTGCAAAAGGTTTCTGGTTCTCTCACAGGCGCTTTATACAACAGTGACCCAAAGGTTGATGAAGCGAATGACAAGAAGAGAGGCACAGCAACGTTTGACTGTGCAAAATAAAACCTCTCTACTACAACACTGTTGAGGCCTGCAAAACCTACTTTCAGCCAGCCCAGAATGTGTCAATAGATGAGCGGATGGTAGCCTCAAAGGCCAGAATTGGCCTCAAACAATACATGAGGAACAACCAACCAAGCGGGGTTACAAGCTGTTTGTGTTGGCTGATTCTGTGTGTGCCTACACATGGAATTTTTTTGTCTATGAGGGGAAGAACAGTTTTGCTACCGGTAAGGGACTTAGCTATGACTCTGTAATGGAGTTATTGGATTTTCAACTGCTAGGGAAGGGCTACAAACTGTTTGTGGATAACTTCTACACAAGCCCTACCCTGTTTGCAGACCTTAGGAAGCGGGACGTGTGGGCCAACAGGGTGGGCTTTCCGAAGACTAAGGTGAACAACATGCCTAAGCTGGCTGAGCGGGGGACCATGCGATGGATCCGTGAAGATGGCCTGCTGTTTGTAAAGTGGATGGATACCAGAGAGGTGGTGATGTGCACAACAATCCACAAGTCCTTCAATGGGGATCATGTTGTCAGGCGTGTGAAGGACGGTGCCGGGGTATGGACCACCAAAAATGTCCCCATTCCAACTGCAGTAAAGGACTACAACAAGAGCATGGGAGGTGTGGACCTATCAGATGCGCTGATAGGCTATTACAATGTTCTCCATAAGACGATGAAATGGTACAAGAGCTTCTATCATTTCATCTACATTGCTGTGGTGAATGCATTCATCCTACACAAGGAAATGGCTAAGAGCTGTGGAAAGCCCTTCCTCTCACAGAAAACCTACAGAGTTGCTCATCAAGGAGCTTGCTGACTACAGCACCACAGCACCAAGCCCTGTCCCTTCTGCTCCTGCCACAAGTGTTCATCTGCCCAAATTTAGTTATGCAGGCAGGGATGTACCTAAGGGCCAAAAGGGCACAGAATGGAGGCGTTGCTGTGTTTGCAAGATGAAGTCCCCCATCACCTGCACCACATGCTTGGTGACCCTCTGCTTTACAGCAGAAAGAGACTGCTATGCCACCTGGCATCAGCAGCACCATATTGTGTAGAGCTTAGGCAAATGGGGGGGGGGTTACATCCTTCCTGTTTGGCCCTGTCTGGGGGTCTCATCGGATGGGGCCACAGTGTCTCCTGACCCCTCCTGTCTCAGCCTCCAGTATTTATGCTGCAGTAGTTTGTGTCGGGGGCTAGGGTCAGTTTGTTATATCTGGAGTACTTCTCCTGTCTTATCTGGTGTCCTGTGTGAATTTAAGTATGCTCTCTCTAATTCTCTCCTTCTTTCTCTCTCTTGGAGGACCTGAGCCCTAGGACCATGCGTCAGGACTACCTGGCATGATGACTCATTGCTGTCCCCAGTCCACCTGGCCTTGCTGCTGTTCCAGTTTCAACTGTTCTGCCTGCGGCTATGGAACCCTAAACTGTTCATATTTACTCTTGAGGTGTTGTCCTGTTGCACCTTCTACAACCACTATAATTATTAGTGTCTGACCCTGCTGGTCATCTATGAACGTTTGAAAATCTCTGCCATGTTCTGTTATCTCCACCCGGCACAGCCAGAAGAGGACTGGCCACCCCTCATAGCCTGGTTCCTCTCTAGGTTTCTTCCTAGGTTTTGGCCTTTCTAGGGAGTTTTTCCTAGCCACCGTGCTTCTACACCTGCATTGCTTGCTGATTGGGGTTTTAGGTTGGGTTTCTGGACAGCACTTTGAGATATTAGCTGATGTATGAAGGGCTATATAAATACATTTGATTTGATAGAGGACTGAGGGTCTTCCAAATATTGAACGTGTGTAAATAGTTACCCATGTTATTTTGTAAATGTATACATTTTATTTGGTGGGGTGCGTTAGAATACCAATTTGGTATTTAGTATATAGTTTCAAAATGTATACCTTCACCAATTTGGCCACTTGGGTACATTTGGGCTACTTGTGGGGGACACCTGGGTGACTTCACGATAAATGTCATGTAGCACACTCATTTTGGAAGTTATCGTTCTGAAACTTTGCACAAGTACTGTTGCTCTCTTATGTTTTTCACTGAAATTGTCCCCATCATCCTATCTGAATGTTTGTTTTGTCTTGTTCATTTTAAAGATAATGATACAACAATAAAAAGAAAAAACGTATGTTTTTTTTCATTGTATTATCTAAACCAGATCTATGGTGTTATATTCTCCTACATTCCATTTACACAAACTTCAGAGTGTTTCCTTTCAAATGGTACCAAGAATATGCATATCCTTGCTTCTGGTCCTGAGCTACAGGCAGTTAGATTTGGGTATGTCTTCAGGTGGAAATTGAAATAAGGGGGGATGTAGCTGTAAGAGGTTGCATGCTTAATCATGTGGACAAGTATCCTGCCTCTACTGTTTTGTGTTTTGGAGACAATGGGGGTCGTATTAGCAGTAACTGCAAAAAGTTACTGTGAAACCAAGGTAAATGGCAGTAACTGAACTTCCTGCCTTTTAGCTTGGTTTCAACCTGCCCTTGGCTGCAGTTACTGCGTTTAACCTTTGTATCATATTCTATTCTGATAGTGATGCAATCGAACCTGTATGACACTGACTGACAGCTACACACACATATATTGCTAATCTAGGGATACAACACCATGGCACAGCATTCCCGGGGGGAAATGATGGTTGAACTTGCTCTGAAACGCCGACATCAGACACTGCTAAGAACTAGCTAGCTAAGTAGATCTGACATCAAAATGAATTAGCTAGCAAGCTAAGCTAGCTAACTAGCTAGCGAGCATAGACTAACAATCCTGCCTACTCTCGTAAGAGATCTGCAATTGATGCTAACGTCAATCTATTAGCCATATAATGAATTATATTCTGATATATCCTGCTGGTTTCTTTGAATCAGTACACCATACACACGATTTCTAGCCAGTGACAGCCACCTCGCTAAAACGGACGCGCCCCTACCAAAACGTCAAAACCTACCTAGCTAGCATTAGCATGAAGCAATATATTTGTGCTACATGTTCCCATAAGAAACGATCAACAGTTTATACTAGCTTCAATCTATCTATTATACCTAGAATTAATATAATCCTTTTAGTTGTATTCTGACATTCCATGGGTTATTTGAATCCGTAACGTTACACCACACACACGATCTCTAGCCAGCTGACCGTCTAGCCAGCTGGACGTGCACCCCAAACTGAATTGTCAAAAGCCACGTACACTCATTTTCCGGATGAGCGCACACACAGCATTGCTAGCTCAATAATATCTCTACTCACATGTTCAGGGTTTCTGGCATTCTTTTATATTCCAGTATTGCATGACTGTCCCGGTCAGGAAAGTTAAAATCTCAAATTGTATCCATCACCTTTGTTGGTGGCATATGTAATTAGTACAACAAGCTTTGACATGCCAAATGTGTGCTCAATGGGTCTGCTTCAGTGCCATCTTTACATGAATGCAGAAAAACAGTTTTTCATGACTTCCACCAATCCCTGCAGTGTAGATGATTAGCATCTATACCGATCAGAGTTGCCATGTGAGAGTGTATTAGGACAGTACAACCACGTCAATACTAGGTTTTATTCCTGTCAATGTGCATCCATGCAATTTATTTGAATTTGTAAATAAAGATGAAAATTTAAGAGCATTTTTGGGAGCAGGTATGACATTTATAGATGAACTGAGTTATGACAGTGAAAATGATTATGATAATGTTTGCACAAGATCAAATCAACATTGATTATATCCTATATTATATAATAACTGAAAGGGATATTATATTATGATCATATGTTTGCACACCAGAAAATGTCACTATTAATTATTATCATCCATGACAGATTAGAATCATTAGGATGCATGTCCCTGATTATTTACTCTTTTTATTTCAGTTGATTTGAGGGCTACATTCCAACAAAGATTCCTGATCTACCTGACTTTAACTGAAGTCACAGTGTCAACATTATTTGAATAAATAGAGAACCAGTGGGTGGTCTCTGACTCCTTAGACATCAGTCTATCAGATGAGAAATCAATTGCCAATGATGATGATGACCTTCAGAGTTGGATGTTCCAGTACAAGTGGCAGCTGAGCCCGTGGACACAACTCCAGACAACCTATCAAACCAGAAATCCAAGATTCCACCAATGGGTAAGTCATGTGGTCCCAAATGCAAGAGGCAATGTACTCAGAATATTTCAGAGGTTAGGCGAAAGGAAATATGGGAAAAGTATCGGGAGATGAAGTATAAGGAAGTATAAGGAGAAGAGGACATGAAAATGGAGGACATCACCATCAGGTTCTTCGAGCCAGGACGCACCTTCATAAGTGCAAACAGTTTCCACCATTGCAAGCAAGGTGGAGGTGGTCGAAATGAAAAAGGAACACATCCTGGCATGGAAAGCTGGCCATTCCATCGTCAAGCTGAATAAGGCAGCAGCACCAAAGCTTTTTTTTTTTTCAATTGTAGCTAAATGTCATTTGTGTCCTCTTGTGAATAGGAACATGTAAATATGTTTAAAATGTATTAATAATTAATTAATAATAATAATATATATTAATTATGATGTTATTTATTTATTAATTTAAAAAAATACAAATAAATGTTTTTATTAGCCATCTCATGGTCATTTTATATAATTGTATTACCCTACATCATACTTCTGTCATGTTCCATCATTATATATTACAAGACAGGTAATCATTTCATGTAATTCAAACAATTGCAGTGCTGCTTTTCACATTTATTCTTATAACAATACATGGGCTACTTGTCAAATCAAACACAGTATGTAATGTGACTGACGCAGGACATACATCTCTATGTAAATGCAACTGGTATCTTAGTGGAAGACACACAAAGGATGCAGTTTCAACTCTGTTACACTGTCAGACATTGCACTGCTCTTGTATTAATAGCATACATGAGAGGTATAGTAAACTAACAAATGAAAATGGCCGATACTGCTCTTTGCTTTGGTATTACCCTGCAACTTATAACATATTATGCCAAGGAAGAAGGCAGTAACTTCTGTTTAAGGGTCAAAGGTCATGTCAGAGGTCAGGGACAACATGAATAAAACATGTACTCATAGTAAGGCAACAGATAATTACATCTCCAATGATCTACCTAGAATGCATTTGGCTCGACAATTAAAACACTCTGAAGACATTTTTCTCAGTTTCACTCTACAAGCAGTTACTGCCTTTTTGCTTGGAGGGGGGCAGCATAAGGCCTTATACATCTAAGTGATGATGTGAAACAGCACGGTCACCTTGATACTATCTTCGGTTTTCCTTTTGTAAACTTCTTAGGTCAATTTTTTTATTTTTAAAAAAGTCCACACTTTCCTGTGGCACGGATATCAGAGTTGGAACATATGACCTCTGATGGTTGTAGTGACATTTCTTAACCTAAAGTGATTATTTTTTTCACATTGATGGTCCTATTCCACAACATGTTACCTGTCCAGTAAGTAAATACAAGGAAATATATGTAGCCAAATTCTGCATCAAGGTTGTCACTGGTGACAATTGCATCCAAAGCAAAGACAGTATAGGTTTAGTTAGAAATATAATTATATATATATTATAGGTTTAGTTTCGCTACACTCGCATTAACATCTGCTAACCATGTGTATGTGACAAATAAAATTTGATTTAGAAATATAATTTTGATTAAAGGGGATCTCTATGTTGTACAGTGGGGGAAAAAAGTATTTAGTCAGCCACCAATTGTGCAAGTTCTCCCACTTAAAAAGATGAGAGAGGTCTGTAATTTTCATCATAGGTACACTTCAACTATGTCAGATAGTGATCAACTATACTGATAACAAGTTCAAACAGGTGCCATTAATACAGGTAATGAGTGGAGGACAGAGGAGCCTCTTAAAGAAGAGGCTGTGAGAGCCAGAAATCTTGCTTGTTTGTAGGTGACCAAATACTTATTTTCCACCATAATTTGCAAATAAATTCATAAATCCTACAATGTGATTTTCTGGATTTTTTTCATTTTCATTTTGTCTGTCATAGTTGAAGTGTACCTATGATGAAAATTACAGGCCTCTCTCATCTTTTTAAGTGGGAGAACTTGCACAATTGGTGGCTGGTTGCACATCTGGTTTCTGTTATTGTTAAGTTTGAGTTCTAACAAAAAACAGTCTGTGGTTTGCTACACTACGTTCTGTATGTGTCCGTTTTTATGTCATTCTGTATTTTTCCATCATGAGAAAGGCCCATGGCCCTGAAACTGTTTCAGGGCCATCAATGTTTCAAGTCAGCAATGTTGCATAACACATACATACATCCACACAAGCCAACAGCAGATAATATTCAATCACATATATGGTAACAGGCTATAGTGCATAACACAGAATCCTCATAGTGTCTGAGGAAACACCATACACCTGGCGACCTGATCAGCATGCACTGCGCCCAGCCTGCCACAGGAGTCGGGAGTGTGGGACGAGACGGGGATATCCCTGCCGGCCAAACCCTCCCTAACCTGGATGACGCTGGGCCAATTGTGCGCTGCCCCATGGACCTCCCGGTCGCGGCCTGCTGCGACAGAGCCTGGGCTCGAACCCAGAGTCTCTGGTGGCACAACTAGCACTGCATCTTAGACCAATGCGCCACCTGGGAGGCCCCTTGGTTGCACACATTTGTATGGAATGGGGTTAGCTTACGTTACTGCAAATTTTATGTACAATTGTGTAAGCTTGCCTTGCAATGCAGCTGAAGTAACATAGCTAGCTAACTATTCACTTTCTTATTGTGTACTGGAGGATAAAAGTAACTGTATGCCTATGGATGAACACCATACCTACTGTGAAGCATGGGGGTGGAAACATCATGTATGGACTGTGTATGGACCCTAAAACGTCAGATTGGTATGAATATTAGTTCAGAACCTATGAACCTCAGCTATCGTAGTTGTATCAACTTCCAAGTCTGAATGGAATTAATGAAGCCTGTTGAAAGAGTAGAATATAATAACTTTATTGTGCCAAGGATGCAAGTCCTATATACACATGTACTGTAGTTATTACCACGCATGAGATTCCCACATTGTAACCTGTACATTGATTATATTCACTGATCATGTAATCTTCCCTGGCAAGTAAACATGCGGTTCAGATATGAGAGTCTGAGACATTATTTTTCAGTGATATCAAACTCCATTATTTGAATGATGCTGTGTCTGCATGTATGTATTACAAATATACACTTTAACAGTGTTTACTGCTCCTGGGACATCAATGATTACACATTGTAGCTATGCAATAGACTAGAAACTTGATTGATTTGTAATTCATATATACAGAAAAAAACGATGCATATCTAACTCCCTTCATCTGCATTAATCTGAGGACACAGGATAGTATTTCAATGAGATACTTAATTTCAACCAGTGGAGAATGTGAAACGCTTTAATGAAAGAATTTCATTATCCAGGTGTTATAAATACATATGCATTATAATTATGGTAATTGTAATATATTATAAATACAAGTTCAATCTGTACTTCAATGCACATATGGTGTGCATGATAAAATGAGGAAGAAAGACGAGGTGGGGAGAGAGGTGTAGAAGACAGAAAGGGAAAGAGGTAAGAACAGCGGCAGACAGCATATGATTCATGAATTACAGTGCTACACTAATATTTTCTCAGTTCATCACAATTGCGGTGTCGCCTAACCAGCCTTGGGTCCCTAGTTTGCCCGAAGGTTCTTTTAAGAGCGGGTGAGGTGGCGATGACAGGACTGGCTTCCTCTCACATCAAAACATACCTGCAGATGAGTGACAGATGGATAGAGAGAGAGCCTTGTTTTTTTATTCTATCATGGCCAGTCATCTTAAATCAGGAGGTGAAATGCAAAACTGACCGTGGATCATTAACTCTGGGACTACTACATCTCTGTCTGTATTTCAATGTAAAGCATCTCTTTAATAATACTTCCTGTTGACCCGACCAAGTGACCTCTCACCTATGATCATGCTGTGCCTTCTGTCAGCCAGTTCTGATGCGGGATGGGTTCACCAGAACAGCTGATATAACCTAGAGGATTTAGGGAGAAGAGGGAGAGGGATGAAGTGAAGAAGAGAGACTGTTAATGTGTGTGTGTGGTCTCACCTGGTGTCCACACTAAAGTGGCTACAGAGTACTTTATACTGAAAAACAGAAACAATAGAAGATACTGTATGTGACGCAGACACCTATTGGAGTGTACCTGAAACATTTAAATATAGAGGGCTTGTAAAGGCTGTTGGTGGAAGAAGGTGAGGACCAAAGCGCAGCGTGGTTCGTCATTTATTAAATTGAACTGAACACTAAATACAAAGTAACAAAAAGAACAACAGAAACAACTCCGTCAGGTACAAAACAGAAAGCAACTACCCACAAAACCCATGTGGGCAAGAGCTACCTAAGTATGGTTCTCAATCAGAGACAACAATAGACAGCTGCTCCTGATTGAGAACCATACCCGGCCAAAAACAAAGAAATACAAAAACATAGAAAAAGGAACATAGAATGCCCACCCTAGTCACACCCTGGCCTAACCAAAATAGAGAATAAAAGCCTCTCTATGGCCAGGACGTGACAGGGCTATGTGTCTGGTTATTGCAAGGCTAACCTCCAGGGAAATCATGACTTGGCAGCAACAGATAGTCCAGTGAAAATGACTGTGTTTATGTGATATAAATCTGAAAATTAGCAGCTGACATCTTAAGGGTTTAAGGGTTTTCATTTTTTTTCCCATGTACAACAAGACAGGCAGAGATGGAGAAAAAGAACACAGAACAGTTTAATTACCTCTGGTTATGGACACAATAAAGCCAGCAATAAAGCTTCCACGGCCTGTTCCTCACACAGTGAACATCTGGCAATATCTACATTTTTTGACCCCTTGATCAGCTCGCTCTCTGAAAGTAAAGAAAACAGCTTATTTTTTTTATTGATATGAAAACAATAACGGTTATATTACTGTTCAATCTAAAGCAGCAGATGTCATTTTTAGGATATGTAAATACAGCCCAGTGCTGCTTACCTGAGAGGCCATCTTCTTAGGATACGTCAATACAGCCCAGTGCTGCTTACCTGAGAGGCCATCTTCTTAGGATACGTCAATACAGCCCAGTGCTGCTTACCTGAGAGGCCATCTTCTTAGGATACGTCAATACAGCCCAGTGCTGCTTACCTGAGAGGCCATCTTCTTAGGATACGTCAATACAGCCCCCAGTGCTGCTTACCTGAGAGGCCATCTTCTTAGGATACGTCAATACAGCCCAGTGCTGCTTACCTGAGAGGCCATCTTCTTAGGATACGTCAATACAGCCCAGTGCTGCTTACCTGAGAGGCCATCTTCTTAGGATACGTCAATACAGCCCAGTGCTGCTTACCTGAGAGGCCATCTTCTTAGGATACGTCAATACAGCCCAGTGCTGCTTACCTGAGAGGCCATCTTCTTAGGATACGTCAATACAGCCCAGTGCTGCTTACCTGAGAGGCCATCTTCTTAGGATACGTCAATACAGCCCAGTGCTGCTTACCTGAGAGGCCATCTTCGTAGGTGTCCGCTTTGACTTCCTTTGTGATGGAAAAAAGTTGCTTCCAGAACAATTCTTTTTGATTGAAAATAATAAAGGTTTTGCTCTCGACAAAAAGACACAAACGCACCTCCATAGCATATAACAATTTGCCTGTGAATAACCACACCTTCATACAAATGTGCTACTGTATGCAGAATTCTTGAGCCACAACCAAAGATGCTGCCATATCCTGCCAGCATGCCCACAAGCGAGCCACTGAGAATGATGACGCATGGAAGAGGGAAAGGAATGAGCTGGGAACAGCAATTTGTTGCAAGTTGGAGAGGAGGGCTAATAGCTGAACAATAGACTATTCAACCTTTACTAAAGAATAGTCTAATAGCCAAGCTAGATATAAACCCCCCTATCACAGACCAGATTTGTCCTAATGACCAAAGGGTAGCTTGCTACTCAATGTAATAAAGTAATGACTTTTCAAATAAGTTACATTACACGTTATATTGGCTTATAATTTGTTAGTTACGCTGTCCTTACGAACCACATAGCATATCATTACAGCAGTATGTACCGGTATGTTAGCTAGCTACCTAACATTAGTAGTTATACATCAAACTTGCCAGTATATTAACTATAGGCTATCTAACTCCCCAACGTTTATTGACTTGAGTATTCTCGTCATTCTTAGCTTAGCTAACTGGTATAGTTGTTGTGCTTTCTCATTGGACATTCGAGTGTTTTCGTAAATTCGCTCTGGCTATCTATTGGCTGGACAATAGAATGAGTCAAAATTCACCGAAGGCTGAAAAACGGCTTGTGTTGGTGAACACATATAGGAGAGGGAGAGCAAAACAATGACGCTGGACAGAGTGGAATCAGGTGTAGCAAAAAGGCAGTTTATTTCAAGTCAGAGATATCTTTGTTCTACATCGTGCACATACCTAAGCAATATGACTCTGTGAGGAGTCAAAAAAATTAGGCTGCCCAGCCAGAGTTTACAGCAGAATGTATACACAGAATAATGTAGGTGGAGTCTCGTCGTGTTGGTCTTCTGACTGGTCCTGAAGAGTTGGAGGCGGGCCTGCTCTAGCCAGAGCAGGAGCCCCATTGGTGCTCAGCAAAGTCCTCTGCTCTTGGCACCCGACCAGTAGGGGGGGGGGGGTAGAGTGTGAGTGTACAGTGCCCATGAAATGTATGTGTGTCAAGGAAGCGTGGATTTAGGGACTGGTAATGTCTGCTTTAGGCTCAGGTGTTTCCTGTCTTTGCAGGAGTGCATGCAAGGGTCAATGTCAGTGAGATAGTTTGGCACTCTAAGCTTGTTAGTGTTGCAGGATGTTCTTTGTAGTTTACAGGGGAGTATATTTGCGTGATGGCAGCTGTGTGTCCTTCGGATAATCATGTTATTGCACGTAGGCTCTAAACTTGACTGAGGACACTGGGCCCAGAGTTATCTGAGGACATCCGGTTTAACCAGAGCGTTGGCCTGCTAGTAATGCTCGATATTAGATTATTATATAACACTTGGAATGTTGGTTAAACTGGAACACTAGCGCGAGCCCATAGCAAATTAGTGGAATCGAACGTTCACAGAGCCTGTTTTGACTGGAGTGATGCTTAGAATACCATTAAAAAATGTATCTCGTACGACAATCTGTTCGTCGGACGAAAATGTAAAAAAAAAAACTTGTGTAGAAAGTAAACATCCGCACCTCAACGGTGGCAACTGTGCTAATGTCTGCGTAATAAAAAAATAAAAACGTATATTTATGGTCTAGCAATCGATGACAAACGAGCTCGCTGCCCAGAATTACAAAGAGGAGATTCCCCTGATTAAAACGGTGCCCGTGTTAGTTTTGCTTCTGTCCCTCTCCTCACCCCTACCTGGGCTCGAACCAGGGACCCTCTGTACACATCAACAATTGCCACCCTTGATGCATTGTTGCCCATCGTCCCACAAAAGCCTACTTCAAGGTCTCAGAGCGAGTGACGTCACCTATTGAAACGCTATTAGCGCGCACCCTGCTAACTAGCTAGCCATTTCACACCGGTTACACCCGACTTGAAAAAAATCTAAATATACACATTGCGAAATGGACAGACATGCCTATATTTCCCCCATAGGAAACAATGGGAAGACCACAGAGTTCCAATATTAGTTTTGTTGTTTACATTTTAACTATAAAACAATGTGAGCAGGTCTCAATGCCAACAATAGCGAAGCAGGCATTGTGACATTGAACAATAAGCTGGGAATTGAACGTTCGGAAGGCGAGTTGGTGCTCAATAGATCTAATAGGAAGGAGCTGGCAGGGTGAAAAATGCATTAAAACAAGGCCTGTCTTTTTGTGATTACTTCAAAACGACGGTAAGCAGCTGGCAAATATGGTCATATTATGAAACTGGGCCCCACGGCGGATACAATGAACTAGTTTTTATCAAAAAATTATGTTTTAAAAATGTCAAATGTCCAGCCTACTATCTACATGGATTTCAGAGCCATCTCGTCAGAGTGTACCAGAGCGCAGAATAATTCCTTTACGAGTGCTCAACATCCATTAAATATGGCTCTGGTTAACATGAAAACTGCCTTACCAGCTCTGCAAGGGCGAGTAAAATGGTCAGTGGTATCATTTGCGTCTCGAAGTAGCTAGCCAATGTTAGCTTGGATGCTTGACTGCCGTTGTAAGGCCAGAACGCTCAAATCAACCCTACTCCTCGGCCCGAACGTCCAGTGTGCGCTCCGAGAGCAAAACGGTCTGAATTTACAAACGGACAATTTTCTTTTAATGTAAACATAATATGAATCAAATTAATCCCATATATATATACATACATATAGTCTGTAATTAAATGATCTGGTAATGCCAATACGGAATACTATCAAATGCTTCTCAAAGATGCCCTCTGGTGGTCAAACTAGCAATAACTTGCAGTAACAGAAGAAATGGCTGAGAATTAAATTACGTGCCACAGAATGCTGCAGAAACATGCAGGGTGAGCCGCAGTATGACGCAACTTTTAAAGGAAGGACCACTGTACTTCTCCTCTCCCTACCACTGCTACTGCTGCTCCTATTCTCCCTGCCGCTGCTACTACTTCTCTTACTTGTCCTCTTCCTTGCGCTCCAAGGCTGTCCCGTTGCTCCCCTAACCCCTCCAGCCATGTTGGATGTCCCTTCATGGAAGGGGTTGAGGAAACTCATGACAGAAGCGCCATGACCGGTGTTGCACTGCCCTGGCCACACTCCTCCTCAACTCCCACTCCTTGTTTCTTTCCTTGACAAAAGTGTCCCTGAGGTTCTTCCACTTTCTCCTGCAAAGTTCCTCTAATGAAAACAGGTGAAAAACAAGATGTATTAAATGAAAGTATAACATTATCAAATGTAATGCAATGTATTTTTAACCACATGTATTATATGATCTAAATGATTCTTATTACGGTAACAGATTGAGCATAAATTCTCACAGAAGAATGAAATGTAAACGCAAGGTGATATCTGAAACTCATTAATGGCATGTAACACAGAATAGACTACATGATCAGTGAATATATTCCATGTATGGGCTACAATGTGGGGAACTCGTGCATGTAACACAGAATAGACTACATGATGAATATATTCCATGTATGGGCTACAATGTGGGGAACTCGTGCTTGGTAACAACTACATGTAGTTATATACGACTTGCGTCCTTGGCACCATAAAGTTACATTATATTCTACTTAATCCATAGGCTTCATTGATGCCATTCACAGTGTCTTGAAGTCAATAAAGCTGGCTATGCTAGCTGAGATTTATAGCAAGGCAGCCAGCTAGCTAATATTAATATTATATTTAATATTGACATAAACATTATGAAACCCACCAGGGACACCAACGACTTCTGCCACAGTCCTCCACGGTGCATGTTGTTTGTTTGTGTCTTTATACATAAAAAGGGTGAAATTATAGAGTTCTGGGAACTCCATCACATCAATTTCTCCTCCATTGCTCTTCTTATAGCTAGCAAAAGACACACGTGGAAACAACGGAACATTGATTGATGGAACTAAACTTTGTATTTTTGACAGAACAGAATATATTCTAGCAGGACGCCTACACCAATCCCTGTGGTTGGTCAACGCCCAGCGTTAGCTAGATTATTTACATCCACAATTTCACAACAAGACAGCCTGGTTTGCTGGTTTTCTCATAGGGTCCCTAAAACATTATTAAATAACATTAATTCAAATGTCTTAACTTATGTCAAAACGCCCACAAAGCTACCTAGCTAGCTGGCTAATGTTAGCTAGTCAGCTAGCTTGTTAAATAGTGATTTTTGTAAATGTACTTCATGACCAAAAAATGAATAATCATTTGACCCTACATTAACTAAAATATTCCTCTCACTGTACAGTTTTTGCATGACTCGTTATGACCTTACAATAACTTACATTTGCTTCAATCCCAGTATTTTTGTCAGCCATCTTTGCTGAAGAAAGTCTCCGGCATTGGGTCCCATCGTGTCAAATTTGTCATGGGAACCACTCGATATGATTGCAGCGGTCACTGCTGGTGATTTGCATAAAGTTTGGGAAAGTCTTAACTTTTTCACCGCCTCCTTCGCGCAGGCCAAAGGTCCCCCGCCGTTCCATTGAAAATGAATGGGAAGCGGTGTTTCAAGAGATGCCAATGGAGCTGGATTGGACACATTCTGAGAAAGTATAGACTCTACCCTAAGAAAAGCTATCTATTGGACTCCAGAGGGCAGATGTAAGATGGAGATGCCCAAAACAACGTGGCGGAGTACAATCGAGACGAGCTTCATCAACATCAGCAGGGCTGGAGAAGATGGCCAGAGACAGACAGAAATGGAGTGCCTTTGTAGCTGCCCTATGCACCAGGCGGCTCGACGGGGATGAATGAGTGTGTGAACTGAGTTGACCAAAGTTACCTCGCTAAGTCCTAAAACTACATTTGTAGTGTAGGGCTCAGGAGTCATCTATGAATTTTTTTTGTTATTCTTTATCATTTTTTCTCATTGAATTGTTTCTACAATAAAAACTATTTTTCAAGAAAAATTTCTTATTTGCGTAAATTACCTGTGTTCTCCTGAAATTTCTGATACAAGATACCTCTAAAACAAGTTGAGTGTGGGTCCAAGCTTTCAATCCAACCAGTCCGTCACACACCAGATTCACCTAGACTTTAAGTTGTTGAATCAGAGATGTGAGTTGCTGATTGGAATGAAAGCTTGTACCCACCCAGAGATGTGAGTTGCTGGTTGGAATGAAAGCTTGTACCCACCCAGAGATGTGAGTTGCTGGTTGGAATGAAAGCTTGTACCCACCCAGAGATGTGAGTTGCTGGTTGGAATGAAAGCTTGTACCCACCCAGAGATGTGAGTTGCTGGTTGGAATGAAAGCTTGTACCCACCCAGAGATGTGAGTTGCTGGTTGGAATGAAAGCTTGTACCCACCCAGAGATGTGTGTTGCTGGTTGGAATGAAAGCTTGTACCCACCCAGAGATGTGAGTTGCTGGGTGGAATGAAAGCTTGTACCCACCCAGAGATGTGAGTTGCTGGTTGGAATGAAAGCTTGTACCCACCCAGAGATGTGAGTTGCTGGGTGGAATGAAAGCTTGTACCCACCCAGAGATGTGAGTTGCTGGTTGGAATGAAAGCTTGTACCCACCCAGAGATGTGAGTTGCTGGTTGGAATGAAAGCTTGTACCCACCCAGGCCCCCCAGATCCAACTGGAAACCACTGCCTCTTACGTCGACCCGAGACGCAATCGTCTCATCTAGCCATCAGCAAATGCAAATGCGCTACGCCAAATGCTAATAGCACTCGTTAAAACTCAAACGTTCATTAAAACACACATGAAGGGTAGTGAATCAAAGCTACACTCGTTGTGAATCTAGCCAACAAGTCAGATTATTAAAATGCTTTTCGGCAAAAGCATGAGAAGCTATTATCTGATAGCATGCAACACCCCGAAATACCTGAATGCGACGTAAACAAAAGATTTCGCGTAGCCGGCTCTACACAAATAGCAGAAATAAAATATAAAACTTTCATTACCTTTGACGAGCTTCTTTGTTGGCACTCCTATATGTCCCATAAACATCACTATTGGGTCTTTTTTTTCGATTAAATCGGTCCATATATACCCAAAATAGCCATCTATGGAAACTGTGTGATTCAGAAAAAAACACCGTTTGAAAACGCTACATCATTTTTTAAATTTAAAAAAGTCGATGATAAACTTTCACAAAACACTTCGAAATACTTTTGTAATCCAACTTTAGGTATCAGTAAACGTTAATAATCTATCAAATTGATCACGGGGCGATGTGTATTCAATAGCTCCACGATTTCAAATCATCTTCCAAAATCTCTCTTCCAAACCTTCCTGTCGGAGACCGGATGGAAAGTGATCTCTCTAGTACGTTTGACCAAGAAACAAAGTCACCGGAAATGACGAGACTGGCGACATCGTATGGAAGCTGTAGGAATTGCAATCTCGGCCCCATTTAATTTAGTTTCCATTCAACAATACATGCAAGTGGCGCATTGATACTTTTTTCAGTTTTCAGTGACCAGATTTTCTTGCGCTTTTCGATGAAACACACGCTCTGTTATAGTCACAGCCGTGATTTAACCAGTTTTAGAAACGGCAGAGTGTTTTCTATCCACACATACTAATCATATGCATATACTATATTCCTGGCATGAGTAGCAGGACGCCGAAATGTTGCGCGATTTTTAACAGAATGTTCGAAAAAGTAGGGGGTCGACTTGTTTTCAGAAGTTACCAGCTGTAGTTTTTGCTTTACCATGGAGCCTCATTCTGTAAGGTGGAAAAAATGTTTTACTCTAAATTAATTTCCATAACCTACAATTGTTTATTCAGTGGTATCGAGTCTTCTCCATGGGTAACACTTTTGGGCACTTTTGCAAAACATGAATTCATAGAAAGTATAAAGAAACTAGCCTAAATGTTTAAACATGTAAAACAATTACACAGACAGACACTTTAATTTGAGTTATTAACAATTGTATGAAATCTATTTTGTTATAATATTTCATATGTATGCAGGCAGTTGTGTGTGTGTGTGTGTGTGTGTGTGTGTGTGTGTGTGTGTGTGTGTGTGTGTGTGTGTGTGTGTGTGTGTGTGCTTGCTTACAGGACTGTAAACAGAACATAATGACATTAAACTACATTGCTTTTCACTTTATCTGAAATGTTGTCAAGGACACCATGGAGCCTCTCTGTGTGGGATTCTAGGCGTGGCCTCATCCCTTTCACTCTCCCTAACCTTAAGGGTGTACATTCTGTCGGCTCCATGCGTGCGCTTGGCGGTTGAGGTGCTGGGGCTGTCTGCATCAGCTGATGCTTCGTTGTGCTGCACTGTGGTAGATGGAGTGACATGGGGAGGGTTTGCTGGGATCTGCCTGGGGTGGAGAGCCGGGAGGGGGCTGGTATACCTCTTTTGCTGCTGAGGTGGGGGACTACATTGCACGAGGCAATCAGGACAGGTGGTGAAATAGAGGCCCTTTCTCCAATTGCCTCGTGCATTTGTTTTAACCAGGTCTCAGCATTGGCCTCTCCCTGTTTTGTCCCTGTTACAGTAGGGGTGGTTTTCAAGCCCCATCATGAGGGTCAATAACAAGACAATATCAATATGATATTGTTTGAGCATTTTTTCAAGTTGGCATGCATAACATTTTCAGTTTTAACATTGTAACTTTCTGTGGAAACCATAGTTAGTTTCCGTATTTTATTAATTGAACCAATATTAGAGAACAAAAGTTTAGAAGATAAAAAACAATGACGTTACAATTACATTAAACATTTCCATGACCCATTTAATGCTTATTACTTTGTTCTTCTTTAAACTCTCCCACTTCTTTGAGGCCTGCCCACCTGTGAGCTTTCTCCAGACCCATTTTCAGAGATATTATCCTTCAAATAATTACAAAGCATTTGCACATAATTAGTAATCATACATATGAACAAACAACTGACGGCAAATATATTACCCTCCCTAATTCAAACTTGATGTAAAGGAGTGTGCAACTGGCTGCGGGGAAGTCAGGCGCAGGAGAGCAGAAATGGGTAGCAAACAGAGCCCTTTATTGAGGTGAACAAAACACGGTACTAAGAAAACTAAACACACACAGGTTACAATAACCCGGCACAAACCAGCCTGGAGTACACATATGTTTACATATAACAATTCCACACACAGACATGGGGGGAAACATAGGGTTATATGCAAGATGAGTAATGAGGGAATGCAAACCAGGTGTGCGAGAAAACAAGACAAAACAAATGGAAAATGAAAGGTGGAACAGTGATGGCTAGAAGACCGGTGACGTCGTCCACCGAACGCCACCCGAACAAGGAGAGGGACCGACCTCGGCGGAAGTTGTAACACTTGATGTCACAAATACATGGTAGATAGGTGTGAGTCAAAAACCCATTTCCTTACACGCCAGATTGTTGACCAATATCATACATTTACTATAGTACTAATCCATTATTTATTAGTTATTCCATTAAAAGTTTCATTTGTTGTGGTTAGGATAGACTCCCATACCGTTCCACCACTTACTCCCAGCCCAGCTCTGCAGCATTCCCCTTCTCTGTAAACAACTCCTCATTTGCTGTTGAAGCGTAATGAGGGTTTTGGTCTCGTCGTCTGACTCTGTTGTATACATCAACCTTGGGTGATAATTTGACAGTCAAGTATCAAGATAGATATCTAATTAGAATAAATGATTATATGTCATTTCAACCCTTGAGACCCCAATAGAATTCCAGAATGCTTCTGTAGATTACTGAGGATTTTCAAGATAAAGCTCATTGTCTCACACATAGCTCAAAAACAAATGAGAATGACAATTACGTTTACAGAACACAACCTCTTATTTAACAACACCACTTTCATGTTAATAGGAATAACACCGATGTTGTCTTCAGTTGTGTAGACACTCACTATTGAAAACGTTTAACACAACAACAACAACAAACGTAGAGTATTTCAATTGTAGTAAATTTGACTAAAAGACTCACTCAAAATGTACCAAGTATAATATATTATACTATAAATATTATTTACATATAAATAAATATAATTATAAATAAATATAATTATTCAAAATGTTTTATTCAGAAAGTATTTCCAAAACCCACACAACGTAAGCTATTTGATTGACAACAATTCTCACCTCTGTAACAATGTAAAAATGAAAACAACTATTCAGAGACTTTCCAAATGTAGGTAACTTCTCTCAATAAGATTTAGTATAGACCATGCCTGACACAAAATGTAGAAATATTAGCCTAATTTTGGCAACAATTCAGTGAATGCAACAAGTATTAGATAGAATCAGATGAAGATACAAAACACAACTGATCAGAGACAATACAATATTTGTATGACAAATGCATATTTCACACGCTCACTTTAGTGTTTGCATTTAGCCTACAACATGTCATGGATCTTTTGGAACCACGGCTCCATTCTGCAGAGCACCCAAAGGAGGTTTCTACACATCTCCCACTCTTTGCCGTGCATCTACTCCGGAGGCAAGTCACACACCCTCTCTTGGCTATATGCATTCGGAAAGTATTCAGATCATCCTTTTTCCACATTCGTTACGTCTTATTTTAAAATGTATTGAATTGTTTTTTCATCAATCTACACAACATTATCCCATAATGAAGAAGCAAAAACAGGTTTTTTGAAATTTTTGCAAATGTATAAAAAATAATTAACAGAAATATAACATTTACATAAGTATTCAGACCCTTTACTCAGGACTTTGTTGAAGCACCTTTGGCAGCGATTACAGCCTCAAATCTTCTTGGGTATGACGCTACAAGCTTGGCACACCTGTATTTGGTGAGTGTCTCCCATTCTTCTCTGCAGATCCTCTCAAACTCTATCAGGTTGAATGGGGAGCGTCACTGCACAGCTATTTTCAGGTCTTTCCAGAGATGTTCGATCGGGTTTATGTCCGGGGCTCTGGCTGGGCCACTCAAGGACTTATCTTGGCTCTGTGCTTAGGGTCGTTGTTCTGTTGGAAGGTGAACCTTCACCCTAGTCTGAGGTCCTGAGCGCTCTGGTGCAGGTTTTCATCAACAATCTCTCTGTACTTTGCTTCGTTCATCTTTCCCTCGATCCTGACTAGTCTCCCAGTTCTGCCGCAGAAAAACATCCCCACAGCATGATGCTGCCACCACCATGCTTCACCGTAGGGATGTTACCAGGTTTCTGTGGCGTGACACTTGGCATTCAAGCCAAACAGTTCAATATTGGTTTCATCAGACCAGAGAATCTTGTTTCTCATGGTCTGAGTCCTTGTGGTCTGAGTCCTTTGTGTGCCTTTTGGCAAACTCCAAGCGGGCTGTCATGTGCCTTTTACTGAGGAGTGGCTTCAGTCTGGCCACTACCATTAAGGTCTGATTGGTGGAGTGCTGCAGGAGATGGTTGTCCTTCTGGAAGGTTCTCCCATCTCCACAGAGGAACTCTGGAGCTCTGTCAGAGTGACCATCGGGTTCTTGGTCACCTCCCTGACCATGGCCCTTCTCCCCCGATTGCTCAGTTTGGCTGGGCGGCTCTAGGGAGAGTCTTGGTGTTTCCAAACATCTTCCATTTAAGAATGATGGAGGCCACTGTGTTCTTGGGGACCTTCAATGCTGCAGATATTTTTTGGTACCCTTCCCCAGATCTATTTCTTGACACAATCCTGACTCGGAGCTCTACAGACAATTCCTTCGACATCATGTCTTGGTTTTTGCTCTGACATGCACCGTCAACTGTGAGACCTTATATAGACAGGTGTGTGCCTTTCCAAATCATGTCCAATCAATTGAATTTACCACAGATGGACTCCAATCAAGTTGTAGAAACATCTCAAGGATGATCAATGGAAAACAGGATGCACCTGAGCTCAATTTCAAGTCCCAACCCATTTTCTTGTTGTATTCCATTACAAGCTCTGGGACAGATAAAAGTTCCTACCACTTTTAAAAGGTTCCTACCACACTCCTAAACCTTTCCCTGACTGCGTGCTTAAGCACCTCTCACATGGCTCTTTGATGCAAAACTCATGATATTTTACAGAGAAAATGTTGCTGTTTTAGAGCTCAGGGATTTTTTGAAAGGCGGACAAGTATTTGTCTAAATATTAACAATATTTGTCACATTTTGAGAGACCAAAGTATCAGCTGTCACACCGTGTAAAGGGACAACCTCTATTTTATCATAAAATGCAACTAACTGGATTTAGGTCAACTCCATCAGACACCATAAGGCATTTACATTTGACAATTATCGTCCATCAAGTTGTCTAATTCAACATTTGATTATTCAGATATGTGATACTAATCTCCAAACATATTTTTGTTTTGTTTTATAACACTATTGAATGCTCCAGGGGAAATGTTGTTAGCATTTTGGCATGTTTTCCTAGATGTAGAACATCAAATGAAATAGCAATACAAAACAGTAGCAATTCAGTTTGTCCTCAGTTGCTTTATGACTCTAAAACCTAAGTAAAGGTAACATATTTGAACCTAAATGCATATTCTATGTTAATCTATCAGGCAGATGGAGTTGACGGTTAATGGTTGTTAGCGTGGTGATTCTAATATTGTTTGTTTGAATCAAAAGTAGAGAACCTTACAGACCATGAGTTGTCTTGTTGCAGTAAATGTAATGAGGACATGAATAAGGGGTCCGTATGGTATAGTTGAGCCTGCTCATTCTTGATTATTTTAGGATTTTTGACAAATCTGCTGACCAAACCTCCAGATACATCTTTTAGGAATCACAGTTTTCAGAGAAAAATTATTCAAAGTCACAGAGGGCTATTGCAAGAAACGACATAACATAATTTTCCAGTCAGTACCCATTATTGCCAGTTTTTAGATTTCTAAACACTTTTTTGGAGAGTTTGAAATTGGGATCCTGCTCAAATATTGCAACAAAAATTAATATATAATTTTTCAACAAAACACGCAGTGGAACTGGCTTCGAGGTCCAGAGTTGAGTTTGGTGGCTCAAAGGTGATTTATAGAGCCCCCATAAGGGCATTGAAACCTTTACACTCTGACAAAGGCCTATACCAAGCCAAAACGCATGGCCGTTTGTTTTTAAATCAATTAGTTCTCCAAGAGTTCCTTGATGGTAAAAGTAAGTTCCACTGTAAAAGTTTTCTAAATGTTTTGTCTGCTGAGTGGTGTCCATCATTTCCTTTGTTTTTCATTTCCAGTACATTATCAAACTGTTAAGAAATGAAGGTACACTTTTTTTTACAGAAGTCCAGTCATTTCAATTAGAGGAGCGAGGCATAACAGTGTTAATGTTTCAAGAACACACATATACTGCCATTGCTATGTAAAGTATTTTTCAAAAGGGACTTGCAGTGATTTTCTTCAGTCACCCTTTTCAATACAAAACTTTTAAAGAGATAAAAACATCAACACAACAATTAAAGAGTTTGCTGTCCATTTTTTTTAGCTACGTTTTACTCTCTACTGACCCTGACCAAACACTGTGACCACAGAAATGTTCATATTAATGCAGTGTTGATGTTTAAGTGTATATTAGCAATTAAAATCCCTCTGGGTCCAAATATGGCGACCATACCACCATGGACCCTAGTAGTACTAAATAAATATACATATTTTAATTGGCTGTCAAACCAATGGTGAAATGTGCACTAATTAGTCTCAGGTTTGAGACTGGACATAAACGCTCTAATAACTTATTTAGGGGGCAATACCCCCCAATATTTAGGCTAATGACTTTCTAAGGATGTTACGCTCGACATTCCCACTTGAAACTGTAGCGCTAGTGTTTTGACATCCGCCTCGAAATGCTGTTTTGACCATTCAAAACTCTTTTGGAAACAGCATTTCGAGCCAGATGTCAAAACACTAGCGCTACGTTAGCAATGACTATGGACACAGGTTTCTATTTAAATGTAACTATAAAATTCCAATATACATAGAATGCAAATTTTAAATAAAAATCACATGGCCATATAGTTTCACAAACAAATAAAAATTATGATGAGCAAATAAATTCAAGACAGGTTTTTTCTGATGAATAAACATTTCTGATCATGCAAACTACTTTGCAGTGGTCATATGTTTTTGTGAATGTGACAACATTTGTGACTCCACAGATTACCTTTGTGATTTACATTTTCCGTATTTGTGAATTGAATTGCGTTTGTGACTTGCGTTGCATTTGTGAGTTGTGTTTTATGGATCAGTATGTGCAGATCAAAGATACACAATCCATATTAGGACATCCTCAGCTCTCAGGTCAAACTCCCTCAGTTGTACTTTTTCCTCCTCGTACCAAACTTCTACAACTTCTACTGCTTCAGTCCTACAGCTACTACATGAACTATTAATACTAAGACTACTACAGTAGTGACTTTGGGCATTCTACACTGCTACTACTATAGTCATAATAACAGTAGCAGCGAATCAGTGGCCATGTGGTTGTCACGCCCTGATCTGTTTCACCTGTATTTGTGATTGTCTCCACCCACCTCCAGGTGTCACCCGTTTTCCCCATTAGTCCCTGGGTATTTATTGCGGTGTTCCCTGTTTGTCAGTTGCCAGTTCGTCTTGTCAAGTCAACCAGCGTGGTTTTCCGTGCTCCTGGTTTTTCTTAGCTGACCATTGACTCAATGACAGGCCTCAATTCAACGCTCACTCCTTCGATGATAAATGTGAATCCGAACATCAGTGTTCTGCCATGCCCAGCGAAGAGCACTGATCTCAATCCCATTGAGCACATCTGGGACCTGTTGGATCGGAGGGTGAAATGTCTGGGGACTCGCAGGTGCCTTAGTGGAAGAGTGGGGTAACATCTCACAGCAAGAACTTGCAAATCTGGTGCAGTCCATGAGGAGGAGATGCACTGCAGTACTTAATGTAGCTTTGTTCAGGGACACATTATTCCATGTCTGTGGAACTTGTTCAGTTTATGTCTCAGTTGTTGAATCTTTGTTATGTTCATACAAATATTTTTACACATGTTAAATTTGTTGAAAATAAATGCAGTTGACAGTGAGGGGACATTTCTTTTTTTGCTGAGTTTATAAGCAACTCCTATTTTAGCACCTGGCAACGCAGATGCTCATTGTCACACGCACAATGATTGAATAACATGTACAGATGAAGTCGGAAGTTTACATACATACACTGGACGATGACCCCAAACATACTTCCAAAGTTGTCGCAAAATGGCTTAAGGACAACAAAGTCAAGGTATTGGAGTGGCCATCACAAAGCCCTGACCTCAATCCTGTAGAAAATGTGTGGGCAGAACTGAAAAAGCGTGTGCGAGCAAGGAGGCCTACAAACCTGACTCAGTTACACCAGCTCTGTCAGGAGGAATGAGCCAATATTCACCCAACTTATTGTGGGAAGCTTGTGGAAGGCTACCCGAAACGTTTGAGCCAAGTTGAACAATTTAAAGGCAATGCTACCAAATACTAATTGAGTGTATGTAAACTTCTGACCCACTGGGAATGTGATGAAAGAAATTAAAGCTGAAATAAATCACCCTCTACTATTATAATGACGTTTCACATAATTAAAATAAAGTGGTGATCCTAACTGACCTAAGACAGGGAATATTTACTATGATTAAATGTCAGGAATTGTGAAACACTGAATTTAAATGTAGTTGGCTAAGGTTTA